>NW_022436963.1:6615234-6829267 GCF_009761245.1 Sapajus apella
ACACACACACACACACACACACACACACACACACACACACACACACTTACAAAGGACTCCTGCCAGCCGCTTGCATTGTGTGTACATAGTTTTAAATCCTTGAAGACTAAAAAGCTCTACCTTATTCAGCCCTCATTCCTGCATCTGGAAAGTAAGATGATGGACCTGCTGTGGTCATGAAACATCCCTGGGCACTGGGTGTTTAGAGATTAAGGTCTGAGATGCCACTGGACTTTGCTCTTCAAATCAGCCTATAATTCCATCCGAGCCTGATGGAAAAAGAAAGTTGGGGATGGGGATGGGATTGAGGCTTTCACAAGCAATGATTGTGTGTTTTGGTGGAAAGAGAACAAATTACTAAATTAAATTAGCATTATATTTCATTCCTAGCCCCTAAGAGATTCAGAAATTTAAATAAGGTGCTCTCTTGAATTTGGTTGTTACATGTAAACTTTAAGTTTCTGTTTTAATGCCCCAAGAAATGGTGCATGAACTGATGATGTCATGAGGGCATGGACTTTTTTTTTTCAGGATCTTAAGTTAAAGACAACTGGCATTAGAGAAAATGAACTCAATGTGATCTTGATATAACTAATCAAAGTGTCAATTCTTTTATTCTTCTTTCTCTACAGAAACGCTTTAAAGAGTGGATGCTACCAGCCAAGCAAACAGGAAATCTTCCCTACCTCGTCCCCTTCGCAATCCTATGTGTAATCTTCATGCTTGGGATACTATAAAACATTTACAATTATCCAAATTGAAATTTTTTTCCTCTAAATATGATTGTTTTAAGTAGCTATGAAAATTGTACAAGTAGCACATTAATACATTTCATTATAAATAAAATGGTGAGGTAAGAGCCCCCTCATTGCCCCCACTTCATGGTCCTACTCCCTAACCCCAGAGGTAACCGTCATAATAGATTGGGCGTGTAGATTTCTTTCCCCCATATGTTCATTCTTTGAAAGGAACAAATTTCAGAAACAAAGTATGGAAAATATTTAACCTTCTGCCACGATTATTAGGTTTTGATGTTTAAGAGGGAAAAATGCCCAAACACATAAAAGTGGAAAATCCCCAAACAATTTGGTAAGATATGCATTGTAGATTTCTTCATTCTGAGAAGTCCTCCAAAGGTTTGACAGACATACTTTCAAACATATGTAAAGACATCCCCACTTTTAGAAAATAAACTAAAAATGAGGTCAATTTTTTAAAAATTATAAAATCTTTTATCAGTTTCCAAAGGGCGGAAAAGAATTGGAAAAAAATTAAGCCATATTTCAACTGCTCATGTCTTACGTTCAACCAGTTTTTCCATTTTTTGGTCCTGCAGTGCACGGGCATAATTCTCAAACAGCTTCATGAGTTTGGGGATTTTAAACACAGTCTCTTGCCATGATATAAATCCATATTTAAAAAATGGTTGCTTGTTTTTAGTTGGCATCTTAAGAGAATAATAATCTTCTTTTATTCCTTCTTTATATACCTTCAGTAATGCTAAAATAGTTTATATAGAATCTATAATTAAACAAAGATGTGGGCTTATTTTATAGGTTGCAGTCAACACTCTAATTTCGTTTTATAAATGAATTAAGAGGAATTTAAGCTAGCAGAAGAGGTTGAGATGATGGTAATGAACAGTCTGCTTAAGTATAAAAGGATCAAGCAAACACAGTAACAAAATTATCCAGAGCATCTTGAATCTTCCCTTTCATGCCCTATGAAGATCCCTGGGAATTTCCATGCTCATGTTGCAAGCACCTCCCCTGACTAATAACTTATTGTTTACAGTTGCTAGCCTGTGCTGAATTTCTGTAAGGGCATTAATTATCAAGAATGCCATTTTCTATTGCCTGTCTGAGTAAGCTCAGAAACAGGACGACATTTTAAATACACCTTTAGGCTATACTCTGTCTTAGCATGATGCTAAATTCAGAGAACAAAGGACAAACCAAACTAAAAAACCACCAAGCCATTTCCCTGGCACCACATAGTCAACTCACCCAGGCAAAGTATTGAATGCTCACATTTTATTTGTTGTGTTTTTTAAAAAATGAGATCCAGAGACACAGAGAGAGAGGGGGGGGGGAAAAAAAAAAAAAAAACAAGAGAGAGAGAACTCTGTACCAAGAAGACACATGGTAATTCTACTTGACAGGGTACTGTAGGTGAAATGAAATATTCAGTCTTTGACTTTGAAGAACACAGAACACTAGATAAATTGCGTAAGATGAAAACATAATTCTGACTGAGGTCATTCTATGTTCTCTCACTCTCTCACACTCTCACTGTGTGTGTGTGTGTGTGTGTGTGTGTGTGTGTGTGTGTGCGCGCGTGCCTGTGTGATGCTGTCTGTTCATCTTTTACAGGGAAATGGGACTGAGTGATATAGTTCACTGAATTTCAACTTAGGCATTTTTATTCTTTTAAAGAAAGGTTCCTCTAAATATTAATACCCTTCATTCAATGCACTCACTCAGTAAGCATTTCTTCAACAATTGTAATGTTCCAGCAATATATTGGTAATCAATAGGACAGGTACAGCTTGAAGGAGAGCATGGTATTGCAGGGGAGTTTGGAAATAAGAGGGCAGTACAGAGATGGAGAGGGCTCACTCATCGAGTTTGGGAGGCAGAAGGTAACACAGGGGGATACTTGAACATACAGTAAGCGCAGGAACTCTTACAGATGGACAGGAGTTATCAAGGGAAGGGACGAGGGGAGGAGCCAAGCTAGGGCACTTGTAGAGCAGGTCCAATACTCACATCAATGGGAAATAATGTTTGAGCAGCAGTATTGTTCTGTTCTCTTGCACAGCATAAGCCGTACTTCTTTGTCCTTTTCTGGAAATCATGAATGTGAGTGTCATATGCAGCATGTGTTTGTGTAGTGGATGGAAGTTCTCCGTGGACCAGGCTTTCTCCAAGGTAAATCACTACTATAACTCCAGCAGAGACAACCATATCTTGTTCTGAATGGGTGTCAGTAAGTATAAATGTCAAAGTTTATCCACCAAGTACAGTCAAAATGTGATTTCCTTTAGTTTGAACTCATTGTTTCTAAGTTTACTGAAGTAAAGTGAAAGAATTCTCTAGAATGTTCTATTCTGGTACCACAGGAAGTAATTAAAACCCCAACTTAGGGGGTAATGTCTATTTTTGGCCTGATCATGTCATGTTGCCTAAAAAGATTTTGGCTTCAGGAAGAATTTCAGAGGCCGCATGGCAGTGAGTGTGTCCAGTCATGTTGGTGGCCCTGCCTTGGGTGGGAGAACACACCTGTGGAAATATCAGTGGGTTCCTTAATATCACTGGGCTTTTCCTCAAATGGAGAGAGACTTGTTGGAAAAGATAAGAAATGTTTTTGTAAAATTCTCCTAAAGGTAGCTCCTTTCTTCATTAGAAATATAGTAGTTTCATTTCAAAGGGGAAAACTCTGTTGCCTATTCTTTAGTGTTGAAGAGGTGAGGTTGCATTTATGGGTTCTAGATCAATTATTATAAAGTTAAACATGAACCTTGATCATATTATTTTAATCTTAACCAACCAGTGCAGCTAATTGGCTGGACTAGATTTTGCACTGAGGTTTTTATTGAGTTCCAGGAGAACCAGGTGAATCATCCCAATAGAAGAACATCTCAGATTTCTGCCCAAATTCTGGCCTACCTCGTTGCTGGAGGATTCTAAAAGAATAGACAAAACTTTCAACTTTTACAGTATGAACCTTCCTCGAGGCCTTCCAGTAAGACTTTTGTGCAATACCAGCCATAAAGGAGAGGGGGAAGGAAATTAGAAAATAAGGGCTAAGAAACTAGATACAGGATGGCAAATAAATATCAACTCTGACAGATTAATGGTTGCTGCTAGGAGCACTGGGTTGGAAGGATCAGAAAGCTGCATCTGAGATTGCTGGAAAGAGCACCATGACTGATGATCATTGTCTGCCTTAGCTACAGAGTGAGATGTAGGCCCAGATGCAATGACTTGCCTTTACCAACAGTTGATAACATCCCCCATCTCATGCATCCTATGAGTCTACATAGGCAAAATTTTTGTTTAGAAATAACACTTTTTCAAAGATATAAGAATAAAAAAGATTACAGATTATAGAAAATTAGTGACTCAGACCGAGCCCTTTCTTTAAAACTGCAGAGTCTATTGGGGAGGCCAATAATGCACGCAACCAAATATAAGGTCACAAAGTGACTAATTCCAAGTAGGTTTGGATGTGGTTTGTCCCTGCCAAAACTCATGTTGAAATTTAATTGCCAATGTAGTGCTATTGAGAGGTGGTACCTGTAAGAGGTATTTAGGTTTTTAAGATGGATTTCTTGAGAGGCTGGGTTGGTTTTCCTAGAATAGTTTCATTCTCATGAAAGGAAAGACAGACCTTCTCCTTTTTTTTTTTTTTTTTTTTTTTTTTGCTTTCTGTCATGAGTTGAAGCAGCCTGAGGCCCTCACCAGATGGGCTGCCAGATCTTGGACTTCCCAGCCTCCAGAACCATGAACTACATAGGCCTCTTTTCTTTAGAAATTACAGTCTTACTTACTCTGTTAAAGTAACAAAAATGGACTAAGGTGGCATGGGGAAAATGCCCTGGAAAGGAGGGAATCAGAACTTGGCTTTAAAGGTTGAATAGTGGTCCAAAGGCACAAGGGACAGAATTCCCTGCAGCAGGAACCCAGACAACTAAAGGCCCTGAGATGGAGAAGGTCATGGTACATTTGGAGTTCTGGGTTTGCTGAAGCAGCAGAAGAAAATACTGAGTCTTGGAGGGAGTGGGGAGTAGAAGAGGGAGCTACAAACATAACCAGGACTTTAGGAACCACAAAGATTTGAATTTTGTTCTCTAGGTAACAGGGAGCCATGGAAATCTTTGAAGCAGAGGAGTGTCCTATTCAGAACTGTTGTATTAAATGATGATTGTGCAGCAGGGTGGAAGCTGAATTATCAGGAGAAACACTGGAGACAAGGAAATTCAATTAAAAGTCTACTGCAAGAGGTAATGAGGGCTTGACCAAGGTCAGGGTCAGGGGCCATGCCTCTGTGGGAGGGGAAGCTGATGGGAAGCAGGGGTAGCAGTGGTAGCTGTCTCTTGTGTTCCAGGCCAGCAGGGTCTCTCTCTCAGTACCAGACCCACGCTGTGTTTCAGTAGGGATGGGAGGGCAACAGATCTTGCTCTGGAGGGATAGGTCAGCAGGCTTCTTTTTTGGGAAAAACATGCCTTTATCTTTTTCCTAGGGCCTTGCCACCAACATGACCCTGACCGACATTTTCCTTTTTAGTCATGGCTGTACTTTTCCATTTCAGTAAGATGCAAGCCCAGTTCCATGGGGATTCCAGGGAGTCTGGAAGGGTGAAGTCATCTCCCGTCTTGGGATATAGCAGGCACATTTTGCTCTGTTTTCAATCCTAGAATCTGAAAGTTGGGGAGCTTCTTAAACCTCCCATCTGACTCCCCTTGGGCAAGAGAGAAAGGTATGCAAACAGACCATCCACAATGCCAGTGGGCCTCTGATGGTGAGGAAGACAGAGGTTTGATGTGGGGAGCGGGGGAATAAAACTCCATGCCCTGTCCGTACTGTGGCTGTCCTTAAACCACAGCTGGAATGAAGAAGCCCATGTTTATTAGGCTGTATTTGAGGAGAGAAGCAAATTGGCACTGCATTGTCTCAGACTAATAAAATATTAAATTGCTATAGGAATAATACCTTGTCATGAAAGGGATCTCGTTTCATGTTAATACTTGCATATTAAATTAGGCTAATGCATATTAAATTAGGCTTTTACAATACTTTGCTAATCCGGAGAGTGAATGAACTTAGATATGCATATTAGTATTTAGCTAAATTAATACAACCCACAGCCAGATGCTCCACCAACTATGAGCCTGATGTTCCCAACATGATTGTAATTTACTGCAAATGTCTCCTCCAAGTCAGTGTCCTCCTTAGGAATTTTCATAGTTCCTCAGTGTCAGATATTCCTGCTGTTGACTTAAATCATGGACATTTTAACCTATATTCAGATTCAAAGTTAAACACATTTTGTAGCATGCTCAGATGATTCTGATGTTGTAGAACGGAACGTCTTTATTCCTTTGAGACATCTGGTGCAGGCCACCAGTCCATATGGGATCCCTTTCTTGCCCAGTCCAGATGTTCCGCCTTAAAGAGTGTTGCTGTGTCTGAAGCACACCAGCCTGATTCAGGAGGTTAGTATGTGAAGTGAAAAGGGCTCTTTTCACAGATCCGTTGTTCACTGCCCCTTTCCCAAAGAGCAGGGAAAGGCTGTGAGGAGAATAGAGTGACTGAGCCTGTCTCCCTGTCTCACTCACAGATGTGGATATCCATCCAGACTTTCTTTTCTAAGCCCTCTGCAATCCATCCTGGGGTGGGGGTATTTGTAGTACAAGGACATTATTCTGAAATCTGTCAGTCTTCATGTTAAGTGGATTCTTACATGTTCACGCCTTGCTTATTTTAGAGTAAATTTATGTGTGGTCATAAGAGCATTCTGGAGACAGGGAGATTACTCCCGGAGCCATTGCACTCACTCAGAAAGAATGGAAAGGCGGAGAGTTTGGCTTGGCAGTTCCTGAGATGGGAGAGTTCCTTGGGGGTATTAGCCAGCTGTCCTGGTAGATGAAGGGTCTGGGACTGGTTAGACTGATCCTAGTAGCTGCAATCCTACATAGGATTCACCTAGAACATCTCTACCTGAACTGTGGACTGTGGACCAGCAGCATCAGCATCAACTAGGACTGGGTTAGAAATGCCCTCTCTGGTTTCATCCCAGACCCCCTGAATCAGAGTCTCCAACCAGGAAAGTTCTCCAGGTGGTTTTATGAATGCTAAACTGTGAGAAGCATCAATCTAGGATGTGGAGTATGTCATACCCTCAAACTATGGTTCAAACCCAACTTGCCCATCACCCTGATACAGTTGTTGCCAAGACAGCCTGTTTCACTTCCAACCTGTATGTTGGAACCACGCACGTAACCATGAATGAAACCTAAGTTCACATCCTTTCCCAGCTCCTGACAGTCTTTCACAAGTTGCTGGGATACTTCAGAATTACTAGTTTAAAATATAGGGCTGAGAATGTGGAATGGAATTAAACATAAATACATTTCATAGACAAAGACTCATGACACCCACAAATGTGCTGAAAAAGATTTATATTCAACCAGTAATACTTTACATTTTGATAAACTGTTTGAAAAATGTTTCCAACGCTTATTATAAGAGATCATGTCATTTTTCTCTGCTCACTCAGTGGAGTTAATGGTAGAGCTGACATTACTCTCATTTGATAGAAAAGGAGCCTGAGGCCCAGTAGGATATGTTCTGAGAATAATAATTTTAATCTGGAAATCTTCCTATGCATTATCAGATTTCAGGCTGGGTGTGGTGGCTCACACCTGTAATCCCAGCAGTTTGGGAGGCTGGGATGGGAGGATCACTTGACATCAGGATTTCAAGACCAGCCTGGCCAACATGATGAAACCCTGTCTCTACTAAAAGAAAAAATACAAAAATTAGCTGGGCATGGTGTCAGGTGCCTATAATCCAAACTACTTGGGAGAGTGAGTGAAGAGAATTGCTTGAACTTGGAGGCAGAGGCTGTAGTGAGCCGAGATCACACCACTGCACTGCAGCCTGAGCAATAAGAACAAAACTCTGTCTTAAAAAAAAAAAAAAAAAAAAAATTCAAAACCTTTCTGGTGCAGTGTGTTGCTAAGGTCCACAGTCAGTCAGGAAGAAGGTCTATCTATTGAATCAGATTAGTCTGTCCTCTGGCATTCCATCTATGGGAACGTTCAACCCCACATGAAGTGGGAGGTCCAGTTCCCACACAGGGAACAGGGACAGAAGGAGCACATTCCCCACTTTCTGGAGTTCCACCAGGCACCAGGACCATCTTTCAGTGGGCAGATGACCCAATACCCACTGGAAGCCCAACAGTGTTTTGATTTTAATGACTCCTAAGCTGAAGATGTCTCAGTTAAACAAAGCTTGGCAAACACTCAGCAGTCAGTTAATACTTAGACTATTTAGTCATTTGAAACAATGCAATTAAGGATGAATCATGGCTCAGTAACCTAAACAAAATCAAATTAACAAATGGGCAGCATTCCCTTTGGTCTGGGAGGATAATTCATAACCCCCCACCTCCAACTTCCCTGAACCTTGTATAGATTTCAGGGCACTCTCACTCTGAAGTCCTTCCCATTTCAGCACAGACTCCGTTGTGCTCCTGGGTATACAGCTAATGACTAAAAGGAGAGGGCACTCTGTCCATGGAGGCTCCATGGACACTGATATTATAGGGAAGTGGATATTTGTGCAGACATTGGGATTACACAGACTACAACCTAAGTCCCAGCTCTACCCTTTACTAGCAAAGTGACTTTGGATGAGTTATTTAATCAGTTTTCTGGTCCAAAATATTGAAATAAGAATAGTAACTTGTGTGTATGTACACATGTACGTGTATGTGTGTATGTATATATGTGTGTGTGCTAGTGCATATATATACACATAACCACACACGCATATACTTACACATTATCCAGTAGTGATAATTATTAATTTGTTATGCTTTTGAATCAAGTCTGTAATACCATTACAGTAGCATAACTCATTACCAGATAGTTTCCTATATTAACTATAAAACTCAAATTTTCCTCAATATTAAACTATGATAATTAATATATTTGAGACTTTGAATATTTTAAAAGGATCATAGAAACCTGGAATGTAAAAGAAGTTTACCCAGTTTGGGGGTTTTAAAAATAATTTTTATATTTTAATCTTTGTGGGTACATAGTTGGTATGTATATTTATGGGGTACATGAGGTGTTTTGATACAGGCATGCCATGCACAATAATCATATCATGTAAAATAGGGTGTCAGTCCTCTCAAGCATTTATCTTTTGTGTTACCATCCAATTATATTCTTCTAGTTATTTAAAAATGAACAGTTAAATTATTATTGACTGTAGTCACCCTGTTGTGCTATCAAATACTAGATCTTATTCATTCTTTCTGGGTTTTTTTGTACTTATTAACCAACTCCACCTCCCCACCATCCTCCCACTACCCTTCCCAGCCTCTGGTAACCGTCCTTCTGCTCTCTGTCTCCATGAGTTCAATTGTGATGTTTAGAGGCCACAAATAAATGAGAACAAGAATATTTGTCTTTCTGTGCCCGGCTTATTTCACTTAGCATAATGACCTCCAGTTCCATTCACGTTGTTGCAGATGACAAGATCTCATTCTTTTTTGTGGCTGAATAGTACACCATTGTGTATAAGTACCACATTTTCTTTATCCATTCATCTGTTGATGGACACTTAGGCTGCTTCCAAATCTTGGCTATTGCTAGCAGTGCTACAATAAATGTGGAAGTTCAGATAGCTCTTCAATGCACTGATTGCCTTTCTTTTGGGTATATACCCAGCAGTAGGATTGCTGAATCATATGGTAGCTCTGCTTTTGCTTTTTTGAGGAACCTCTGAACTGTTCTCAATAGTAGTTGTCTTAATTTACATTCCCACCAACAGTGTATGAGGGTCCTCTTTTTTCCACATCCTCATCAGCATTTGTTATTACCTATCTTTTGGATATAAGCCATTTTAACTGGAGTAAGATAATATCTCTTTGTAGTTTTGATTTGCATTTCTCTGATGAACAGTGATGTTGAGCATCTTTTCATGTGCCTGTTGGCTATTTATGTCTTCTTTAGAGAAATGTCTATTCAAATATTTTTTCCTTTTTAAATTGGATTACTAGATTTTTTTACTATAGAGTTGTTGAGCTTCTTGTATATTCTGGTTATTAATATATTCTTATATATTCTGGTTACTAATTCCTTGTCAGATGGGTAGTTTGAAAATATTTTCTCCCATTTTGCGGGTTGTCTTTTCACTTTGTTGATTGATTTCTTTGTTGTGCAGAAGCTTCTTAACTTCCTGTGATCCCATTTGTTCATTTTTGCTTTGGTTGCCTGTGTTTGTAGGGTACTGCTCAAGAATTTTTTGGCCCATATCAATAGCCTACAGCGTTTTTCTTTAATGTTTTCTTGTAGTAGTTTCACAGTTTTACACAGTTTTTTAGAACTTGATCCATGGAAACATGGTGACTTGTCCAAGTTTGTGCCATTTGAGACAAAAGTGTGAATGGGATCTGTCCCCATCCAGTAATCAACTTCTCTGCAAGGCAGAGAAAAGCCAGCTTTTCTCATCTGAAAAGTAAGATGTGCGCTCTACGGCAGTACAGTTCAGTAGAAATATAATGTGAGTTACATAAGTAATTTTAAATTTTGTAGTAGTCACATTTTAAAATGTAAAAAGAAGCAGGTGAAATTAAGTGTAAAAATATGTTCTATTAAATCCAATATACCTAAACTACTACCATTTCAACATATACTCAATATAAAATTTATTAATGACATATTATACATTATTTCTTGTACTCTATCTTTGAAATCCAGAGTGTGTCTTACTCTTAAGTACCTCTCAATTCAGATGCTAAGTTTTCATCAGATATAGTTGATCTGTATTTAGATTTCATAAAATTTACAGGCAAAAAGGTAGATCCCCAAACCCAAGTTATTCCAAACATACTTAAAGCATTCCAATACCTAATTTAGTATTGATTTTAATATTAATGTTTAATCTAACATTAATATTACATAAAAGTTAAAATTTAATACATCAGTTGCATGAGCCACTTTCTATTCGGTTACCAATATCAAATCTATTTGATTCAGCCACTACAGTCAGATTTTAGCTACAAGCAGCCAAATGCAATCCTAGTTAATAAAGAGAATTTAGAGCCAGCTAGGAAACCCATCAGGCTACGTTTGATTTCTTCCTCTTCACAGACTGCTACTTGTTAGAATCTCTTCTAATGTGGCATTTTCTGCAGGAACTTATCTTTGTCATTTCCATGGATTGGGCAAGTATCTTTTTTCCTCTTTGTACAAACTGATTTTGTCACCACCAAGACATTTCCCAAGGAGAGAGATTTTCTTGGCTGACTGAGGTCATTCTTCGTGGATGACCTGCAGAGTTTCCCACAAATAGCACAGATTCATCTGGCAAAACTAAAACTTACATGATCACAGTGGCACAGATTCCTGCTTATCCTTCAGGCCAGAGGTCAAGTCGCATGGAAGCCGGGAGCTCCGAGCTTCCAAAGACATCAAATAGTTACCTACAAATGAAATCCATGACAGGGGTTGGCAAACTACAATCTGCAAGCCAAATTCGGCCTGCAGCCTGCTTTTGTAAATTAAGGTGGTTTTTGTTTTTTTGTTTCTGAAACACAGACACACTCATTTGTTGATATGTTTTTTGTGTATATCTTTGCACTACAATGGCAGAGTTGAGTGGTTTCAGCAGAGACTATGCAGCCCATGAGGCCTAAAATCTTTACTCTCTAGATCTCCACAGAAAAAGTTTGCCAGTCTCCACCTTTAGAGCAACTAGATATGGAAGAAAGACATGATAGAGGCTAAACAATAAGAAGAAATGACAACTCCAGCCCCATTTTACCCATGGCAACCATAGTCCCCATAGATTCTTGCCACATTCTGGAAGGCATATTTAAATTGTCCATTTTGTGAGGATCCTGAAGGCTCTTAACAACTTTCCTGAGATCATATCTAGTAATTGATGAAGCCAGGATTATAACCCAATTCCATCTAGATCTAAAGACCATGATTTGGCTTATTAATCCCTAATCATTACATTGTATTCCTCCTCTTAAGCTTAATTCAATCTCTACAGTAAATACTGAAGGTGACAAGAGAGAGCAGTATGTATGTATGTATGTTTGAGACAGAGCCTTGCTCTGTTGCCCAGGTCGGAGTGTAGTGGCATGATCTCAGCTCACTGCACCCTCCACCTCCCAGGTTCAAGTGATTCTCCTGCCTCAGCCTCCCGAGTAGCTGGGATTACAGGAACCCACCACCACACCCAGATAATTTTTGTATTTTTAGTAGAGATGGTGTTTCACCATGTTGGCTGGGCTGATCTCAAACTCCTGACCTCAAGTGATCCACCTGGCACAGTAACCCAAAGTACTGGGATTACAGGCATGAGCCACCCTGCCCGGCCAGACAGAGAGCATTTTAAATTTCAAAATGACTATGTGCTACAACAATCTGATCTTTGACAAACCTGACAAAAACAAGCAATGGGGAAAGGATTCCCTGTTTAATAAATGGTGTTGGGAAAACTGGCTAGCCATATTCAGAAAGATGAAACTGGATCCCTTCCTTATACCTTATACAAAAATTAACTCTGGATGGATTAAAGATTTAAGCATGAGGCCTAACACCATAAAAACTCTAGAAGAAAACCTAGGCAATACCATCCAGGACATAGGCATGGGCAAGGACTTCATGACTAAAACACTAAAAGCAATGGCAACAAAAGCCAAAATAGACAAGTATGGGATCTAATTAAACTTAAGAGCTTCTGCACAGCAAAAGAAACTATCAATAGAGTGAACCAGCAACCAATAGAATGGGAAAAAAATTTATTGCAACCAACAGATAGCAACCAATCTACCCATCAGACAAAGGGCTAATATCCAGAATCTATGGAGAACTTAAACAAATTTACAAGAAAAAAACAACCCCATCAAAAAGTGGGGAAAGGATATGAACAGACACTTTACAAAAGAAGACATTTATGCAGCCAACAAACATGAAAAAAAAGCTCATCATCACTGGTCATTACAGAAATGCAAATGAAAACCACATTGAGATACCACCTCATGCCAATTAGAATGGCGATCATTTAAAAATCAGGAGACAACAGACGCGGAGAGAATGTGGGGAAATAGGAAGGTTTTTACACTGTTGGTGGGAGTGTAAATTAATTCAACCATTGTGGAAGACAGTGTGGCAATTCCTCAAGGATCTAGAAATAGAAATTCCATTTGACCCGGTAATCCTGTTACTGGATACATACCCAAAGGATTATAAATCATTCTATTATAAAGATGCTTGCACATGTATGTTTATTGCAGCACTGTTGACAGCAGCAAAGACTTGGAACCAACCCAAATGCCCATCAATGATAGATTGGATAAAGAAAATGTGGCACATATACACCATGCAATACTATGCAACCATAAAAAAGATGAGTTCATGTCCTTTGCAAGGACATGAATGAAGCTGGAAACCATCATTCGCAGCAAATTTACACAGGAACAGAAAAGCAAACACCGCATGTTCTCACTCATAAGTGGGTGTTGAACAATAAGAACACACAGACAAAGGAAGAGGAACATCACATACTGGGGCCTAGGGGGTGGGTGGCTAGGGGAGGAATAGCAGGGGGTTGGGAGATTGGAGAGGGATAGCATTAGGAGAAATACCTAATGTAGATGACGTGGCGATGGATGCAGCAAACCACCACCATGGCATGTGTATACCTCTGTAACAAATCTGCATGATCTGCACGTGTACCCCAGAATTTAAAGTATAATAAATAATTAAATAAATGACTATGTGGAAGAAAAAACTTTGTTTAGCTCATACAGGCCCACAACATAGCAGGATGTGAGCCCCCAAAGATGGGGAGAAGAAAAAGAGATATGGGATCCCAAATCTGGGGAATACAAGTACCCCTGAGAATAGACGGATAGATTTCTCTGCTCAAACAGGGCTACCTTCAGTGTCAATTCATGTGTATGGGCTACCCAAATAGCTCACCTTTCATTGGGTGACACAGCACCTGAAGTGCCACCATTAGCCCTTCAACTGAAAGATGCACTGTCACCAAAGGATGGTGCCAATCTGGTGGGAAGCCACTGCAGGTCTGAGTCACGGGACTTAGTCTTTACTCCTCCCCCTAGCTCTGTACAAGATAATCAGTGACTATGATAAGAATGAGATGACTTCATGCTTGATAAAAGAGAAGTAGCCAGCAGATGGTAAGACAGAGGATCTGTGCTGAGGCCTGGGAATTTGTAGCGTATTTTTGGCCCAGGCAAGTCATACTGCAGGGGAACGCATGTGGAAAGAGCTGAGAGCGTTTGAAGACTTCATGTTAGTCTAGTGTGAGCCCAAGGTAGGAGGCAACCACTGGAAAAGGTCACTCAAGCATAGAATTAGGAAGCATGGGCTGTATAATATGGGAAAGGGCAGTGTGCTGAGGGAGGGGCTCACAGGAGCCCTAGGAGAGACTGGCTGTCTGGGAAGGCCTCTGAGAAGGTGACAGTTTAAACTAAGACCTAAGAGGCCAGTGGGAGGCAGCCTCTTAGTAAGTCGAGGAAGAGCATTTGAGGAAGAGGTAACAGGAGGGACAGAGGCTGGAGTGGGAAAAAACCAGCTGAGAACTGAGGGGAGGGTATAGCTGGAGCTTCGTGAATAAAGGCACTGCTAAATTTTCAGGGAGAGAGGAGGAAGATGTCGCAGGGGCCTTAGCCAGTTTAGAGAGTTGGGTTTCCATCCAACTTCAGTAGAGAATGATTGAAGTGTTTCAAGCAGGGACAAAATAGGATCATTCATATTTTCTGCTTTGGCTGCCATGGGCATTAGAGGAGTCCAAACATCAAGGGCCGGCTATGAGGCTACTGCAATAATCCAGATGAAAGGGGATGACAAGAGCACTGAGCAAAGGGTGGAAGGCCTGAGGAGTTGAGTCCTGGAGAAACAAGTCTTAGCAAGGAACAGAGTGCTTGCCTTCTCGTCTCCAAGGAGCTCGGATGTGTAAGAGGGACTTTGCAGCCTTACCTCAGTCTTGCCCAGGAAAGAGTAAGCAGCAGCGGCAGGAAGCTATTGAGGAGGAGGTTTCCACTTAACGCAAAAAACTTCCAAGCAGGCAGGCATCTGCTCATAGCTTGGGCTGCCTGGGGAGCAGGAAGTGTGCTAAGACCGAAGACCTTCACCCACAGCCTGGATCCTGCCTTCCAAAGCAGGTTAGGGCTTCCAAAGTCTTATTCTGCAGCCTTACAAAATCAAGAAATGCTCTGGAAGCAAACAGTTCTGCAGTCAATTAAACATGAGACATATGGTATGTACCTGTGGTGGTCACCTCAGGCTTGATCATGTTCATCAACACCACTGAGAATCCTGCTGCCAAGAAATTAACTCAGTGAAGTTTAAGCCAGAATTTTTCAAACTTATTTGGCTGTGGAACTCTATGTGTACCTGCCTGTTGATATTCTGTAAAACTAGGGGTCCCTGGAACACCCGTGAGGGAACGTTACTGTAGAGAATTTATATGTTAGCTGAAGAGTGTATTTCAACACATCTCCCAAGCCTACGGTCTGATGTTCTGTGTTAGGTCTTATTGATTCTTGTTTCCTTTCACAAGTCAGATATTTCTGATAGGATAGGAGTTCCAATGTGGAGAATCATGACGCATGTAAAGAGTGTTGTCTGTGGATTTAAACTTTACTCTCACACTGACTAGGTCAGGGTTTTGAGTAATCTCTTTAATCTCTATGAATCTCTGTTTTCTCATTTGTAAAATGGGAAAAATATTAGTACCAACCACAAAAGGTTGTAGGAGTGCTTAAATTAAATACCATACATAAAGGATAGTAAGCATTCAAATAACGAAGCATAAAATCAGGAAGGCATAGCCCTGGGGGTTACCATTACCCAGTAAACCAGGCTGATGGTTTTGAAAATTCAGCATGCACCCACATCAGCACTAGCATCCCTTGGAGGATGTGCTACAGCACAGGATGCTAGGCCCTCCCCAAGACCTTCTGATTCAATGGGCTGGAGGTGGGGCCTGAGAATTTGCACTTCTAAAAAATTCTCAGATGACGTTGATGCTTCTGGTCCAGGGACCACACTTTGAGAACCACTGGACTAGACTGGTATTCAAAATATCTGCAAACTCCTTTCCACTCTGGCCTACAGACTTAATTTATAGATTAATGAGACAAACCCAGAATGACTTTATTGTTATGTAATTTCCTTCTTGGGGCCCAAGCTCTTCTCTGAAAGAGAACCCCTTCCCCACCCCACAGGTGCATTGGTGTGTACTGGGGAAAGACACAGGAAGTGGGAACACATTCCAGGAGGCGGGGATCATGCTGGCCTGCACATGGTGAGGGCCCTTTGGTACAAATGCTCTGAATCAAAGACCTGTCTCCCATCTTCCCTCCAGGCCTGGCTTGGCTCCTGGAAAGGCAATTAAACTTTGGTTCCATTTTGAGCCCTTTTCCACCCAGTTAGGAGCCTCTCTGGAGGATTGTTCTCCTTCCTGGGAGCACCTAAAAAGACAAGCATATTTCTTTGGCTTGTCTCCATTAATCTCAGGGGTTTATGCATTGAATTTTTTTTAATACCCACACTTTATTTGTGGATTCAAAGTGGTTTTGAAAGTTCTGACACTTTTCCTGGCACTGTGTTGAAGACAGGGGCTGAGGAGATGATCTGAGTGGATGCAGTATTTATGAACTATGATATTTTCTAAAAACACCGGCATTTATATAAACAAGGGAACTAGGGTTTTTAATAAGGTAACCTCTCCACGTTTGGCATCCAAATAGAAAACATGCTTATTGTGCTTTCCTTGCACGTAGGGAATTTCATTGAAAGTACCCGGCACTCAGACAGTATTTTTTGTAAGCAGTGATGATTTTAGGCTGTGGTGAATTCTAAATTAGACACAACATATGTGATATTGCAATACTTAATAATTTCCCTCTGTTTATTTTCATTTAAGGAGTGATAAATGGGAATGTCATCTTTGTATCACATCATCCTGAAGGACTTTGCTGTGACAATTCTAATGTGGAGCCCGGAGGGTGAAGGAACAACATAAAGTGACCAGAGGAGATGGCTGATGGCTGGCCCCTTGCTAGTGCATGCCCACTCTCCCCAGCCCCCAAGTCCCTCATCCCTAGCTGAATTCCTGTCCTACCAAAGGAGCCTTGGAGCTTTTAACAATGTGCTAATACCTTCCTTTTAAATAACATCCCTTTTCTGGGAGGCCTAATGTAAATGGCTTCTACTCTTAAGTCTCCAAGAAGAGATGCTGGAAGAATGGCTTCTTCAAGGCAAAAGGATCACAAAAGGGCTTATACACCAACTGCATATAAACTTGAGCAAGTTGTTTAGACTCTCCACCTTAGTTTCCTCACCTGTAAAATGGGTGGTGGTTGCACTGGGGTTGCTGACAGAGAATATTTTCCTGCTGGGCCTCTCGAGAAGGATGAAATGAGACATTGTCTGTGATGTGTCCAGAATACAGTGGAAGCTCAGAAAATGGTAACTTCTTTCCTTGGCATTTCATTTGGTTTCTCATTATTTCCTCGCCATCCTCTCATTTGCTCTGAAATCATGGTTGGAGTTTTCATAAATGGTTTTACTGCCAAGTTTTAAGAAACAGCTTCTTTTCTGAGCTCTGAAGTCCTCAGGAGACACACAGTCCTCTAGCCAAGCTCATTCACTAAGACTCATCCATGTGAGTCATGGATTTTCTCTCTAGGACCTGAGCATGGTGAGTTCATTTCAACATCATCTTAATCCCATGTAACTAACAGCGGTAGAATCAATAAAACCCACGTGTGATGGGAAGACCACAAATCTATTTACCTGTTTGAATCAGGCAAGTACCTACCCTGTTGGTGCTCTCATTAAACTTCTGGGAAAACACTTTCCACACCTGGAAATATGAACTGGAAATCTCATCATGAAAGATTTTCTCGATAAATCCCAGGCGTCACTACATTGTGATTCCCAGGAAAGTCTGACCCTTCTTTCTTTCTGTCTGGACTAGAGTCAAAAACATCTCTTAAATGAAAAATCATTTTCAGAAGGCCCCAAAATGTAGGGCCATTCATTCCAACTGCCACTGGATCCTTTTCATTGTGCCAGCCTCTTTATTCATAGCATTTTGTTTTTTTTAAAAAATCAATGCTCAATTGACATGCGGCCAAGTTGGTTGACTATGGGAAAAGGAAGTATTGTGTTAAAGAAGATTACAGTTGTTGAGAGCTGAAAAAAGTGTAAGAACTGAAAATAAAGAAAGCGGCCTAGAAACTATGCTTGTCCTTTTTTTTCCTTTTTTTTTTTTTTTTTAAAGACAGGATTGAATCAGTTTTCCAGGACCTTGAGTTTAATTAAAGTCAAAGGAATATTTCAAAGGTGAGTCAGAAAAACAGCGGGCAAGACATTGCAGTAGCCAGGATAAGAGACTATGGAGAGAGTTGTGGACAGACAAAGCCAAAAGCAAGGAAAGGAATGGACTGGAAAGGAGGTGGAAACAGAGGGGGAGGGTGGCGGAAAGGGCAGCAGAGAAGAGGAAAGGGGAGAGGAGGAGTCAGGGGAGAGTTTGTTAAAATGTTTTCATATATAATATATTTTTCTTCACACCAATGTAATCCTAAAACATATTTTTAGTATTTTTAATGGACAAAGGGGCCCCTTATTAGGCTGATTGCTTCCTACCTCAAACCAGCCCACACTTCATCTCCTTCCTCAGGACCATGGGCCTCCTCCATGAGAGACCAAAACCGGTACCAGGAGGACTACTCCAGTGCAATCAGCCTCCAACTGCAAAACGTGCATGCGCTTTAAAAGCTTTACCACACATTCTTTACACAATGTCTTTGAGAAATTAACCATTATAATCAAACTATCGAGCTGAAGCATTTTGGGTTGCTGTTTTATTTTTTTTAAAAAGAGAGGGAGGGGTGGGGGAGGACCAACCAACAAACCAGATGTGGTTGGCTCCAGTTTCAGTTCTTAATGTACAATAAGTTGCAGGTTTCCTATAGTTCCTCGGGGGTAAATCACAAACAAGAATTAGCACATCACCAGCCCAACTTCCTCTCCCCAGCTTGTCTGTTTAAAGTTAAAGTGAATGACGGACTCAAATATCAAAGGCATATTGCCCCTAAATGAGCCAATCAGTTCCACATACAGCTGGAAACAAGAGGATGGGATAATGTTTTTCGATCAATGGACAACTCTTTGAAGGTTTAATTATAAATGGTAACCGTTTATTTCAAGCTAAATAAATTTTGCCACTTCTATGTGGGTGATACACACTACATGTCACCCAGCCTGCTCTCTGTCCCAGTCTGCAACAGGGAGTACAGAAATTATATACACACTTATGTTCTAACTTCTTTTCTGTTATTGTGTCCTTCTTTTAAGGGAATGGCAAATGCTTGCTATATAATTGTTTGAAGAAATCAATTTTCTGAGAAAGAAATCTGTCTGGGTTGAACTGACCAGAAAGATTAGAATCGGTGCCCTGGGAATTGGCAATCTTGTTATATGTCTACGGGGCCTGAAGAGGTGGGCAGTTTGAGATTGGTCTCAGGCATCAGGTTTGGGGAGAAACAAGTTTGTTATCTGTTCCTGTTAGGAAGATGATGGCTTGGATCCCAGGGGTTCAGGCTCTGGGGTTAATTGCAATGAATCATTTGTGAGGCAAGCCCTTGAAGCTTCTGTTCTGTGTGACGTAATCTTCCTCACCCATTTGATCTCCCACCGCCAAGTGACCCACTGCTTCCTCAGATAGGGAGATACAGTGGAGAGGTGTGGATTTATTGGCCCCAAACATAATGGCCCTTAGGACACTCCTCCGCCTTCCCTCCATCCCTGTGCTCTACCCCGTCTCCCTGCAGGATGACTATCAAACTATCTAGCTTAAGCATTTTGGGTTGCTGTGATGACTGGCCCAGTCATGGTCAAGAGCCATCCCTCAGGTCAGCTTCTAAGCGGGATTCAAGGTATAGCATGCCTATCCTTCCACAGGACTCCTGTATTCTTTGGAATCAAGCCCAGGATTGGAAATTGGGTATATGGCTGGTGAGAAAATGTAGCCTGGCCTTTGAGAACAGACAGATCTACCATTCAAGCAGTTGAATGACCTTGTGCAAATGACTCATCACTCTGAGCCTCACTAATCCTATAAGTCAAATGGGGACAATATCTGCCTGGCAAGGCTTTTGTAAGAACCAAGTTACTGCATGTAAAGTTCTGGGAATATTGTAGTTAGGAGAAAATAACAAATGCAGATATAATCACATACCAAATTAGTAAGCCTCCTCAGCCAGTGATGATAAAATGGGGTCCTGTTTAACTCCCAAATTTCCAGGATCCTGGTTCTGAGTAGTGTTGGTTCTACCTTTCCAAATACCCTAAAACTTTCTCCATATTCCCCTAATTGCTCTCTCCTGTGTGTTCACAAAATGACCTGAGAGCATCTCCAGGTGGGATCCTCATCAGGTACAGGTATTGATCGACTTACCACCTATGCAACTTATGACCATTCGACTTAACGACCACAATCGCTAGCCACGACTGCTCCGCGTCTGGCAGTGCAAACATTGCCCGGCTGGGCATATGATAGTGCGGACCAGCTTCCGGCAGCACTACCATCTCCGCGTGCACCATTTCAACTGTACATATAGTCTACTCAACTTACGACCAAATCGTGTTACGACCGGTCCGTTGTCCCGACCGTGGTCGTAAGTCGAGCACTAGCTGTAGTATCTGCCAAGTTGTTCTCTCTTTCGCTGTCACTATAAAGAGTGCCCCTTCTTAGGTGACAAGACTCCAGGTCAGGGATGTTGTTCCTGATGTTCTCTTTATCATTGCTCCCTAGGGTGACCCAGTGGTGCTGGGTCCTGGAGGCAGTGAGGAACTACCTGGGCCTCCGATTCATTCCTTATTTCCTAAAGCAACTCAGCAAACTCCAAAGAATCAGCAGCATTCAAGAATAATCCCATCACCATTATTCTGCACCCTTCAGAAAGCAAAATCTGCCCAACATGACTGAATAACACCAGCTCTAGAGAGAGACGACTTCTTCAAATTGGTGGCCACTTCTCTCTACACACACCAAAACCTCCATGGCGGCTTCACATGTCAGAAACCTGAGACTCGGTCTCGGGCAGGTCACACATGGTATTTGAGCAAGCTCTTCATTTATCAAAACAAACCTAGAGTGTAGAACCCACCCACAACCAGTGACCACATGCTTGGAGGACAGAGAGATGGATAACATATGGGTTTGCAGAGGTCAAGTGGCCTCCAAGGAAGAAGGTGAAGATGATTTGTTGGAGTGCACATAAATCAGCATCTTCCCTCCTCCCTTTCTTACACATGTCATGTGATATATAGGTTTTTCTAACAATAAAGACAAATTATGATGATAACAAGGTCAAAGTATAGCATTTATTATAACTCAGTTTGGCTTTATAAGGAAATACAGATATTAGGTCAATAAATAATTTGTATATGTATTGAAATTATCATCAATTGATATTACATCTTAGTATTTAAAATACATAAAAATTCCTTTTTGTAACATCAAACTTCAAACACATGTAAATAATTAAGCCTCTGTTAATAGAGTGGGGTCAAAAGGCAGGTGCTTTGAAAAATCTATTTAATTTTTACAAAGAAAACACTGGCAATAAATAGTAATATATTCATATATTAAAACTCTTTTGGATTTATCTTTCCAGCCCTTCAAAGCTAACTTTGTGCTGTGGTTGAGAAAGTCTGCCCACTACATCTAACAGCCAATTGTTATTATGCCAGAGGTATGATATGCTCATATAGGCAAAGACAGGAAACTCAGGGGTGCTGGTGACCAGTAAATGGCTAGTTGCCTACCAGTAAGATTTCAGTAAAAGCCCTGCATGAAACGGATCTCACACTTATAGCAAAATGAATCTGAAACAATCAAGAAGGGATACAAGGTCCATGGTGCTATGAAAGGCTAACTTCAGGAGGCCACAACCAGACACACAAGGAAGATACAGCACATTTCATGCAGCCCACCCCTTCCAGCCACAAATGGCTGCTCTGTATAGATGCTGCTGAAGGTTCTCCACTCTAATGGTGAGTTTCAGACATCGATATCTCACCAAACAACAATTTTAAATAAATTATTACTGTTTTTACATTTTCTCTTAATTTTACTAGTCTTTCATATCCTTCTTGGCCAAATTAATACAGGTATTGACCGACTTACGACCTATGCAACTTACGACCATTCGACTTTACGACCACAATCGCTAGCCACAACTGCTCCGCATCTGGCAGCACAAACGTTGCCCAGCTGGACATACGACAGTGAGGACCAGCTTCCAGCAGCACTACCATCTCCGCGTGCACCATTTCAACTGTTATCCCAGACTCGGTACAGCAATTTGTGTTTTGTGTCTTGGATATTTTTCATCAAACCCCTCCCAATAAACTTCTTATACATTTTGAAGCAATGGACCCAAACATTGAACGATTTGCAAGGATTGAACGGATGGTGCACGATGTGTTTCGTCCGTATTGTGAAATTTATGAAGAAAAAAAGAAACATACAATTCAGACAAAGCTCCCCATGTTTATGAAAAAACCAACTCCGGTAACCCCAACTGCTGCCTCAGATGACAACATCAACGATCCGCAGCCAAGCACCAGCGGCCAATAAAATGTTTCGTACATGTTTATATATTTTGATATGTTTTGCAATTGGGAAAATGTTTCCTATGGTATTTTTTAAACCTGTATTTTGTATTTTTGTATGCAGCTGTATTTTGTAATTTTGTATGTTTTGCAAATATTAAACCAGTTGTACTGGTAATGCAGTGTTTTACTTAAACCTGACAAATGTAAAAATAAGAAACAAAATGGCTTAGAGATGCTACAAACGACATAAAATGAACAAAGAAAATTATGATATATAACAATAATGAAAGAAAATTATGACAAAATATGACTTAAAGATTTTTATAACATCATTTCACAGTACTGTACATATAGCCTACTCAACTTACGACCAAAACGTGTTACGACCGGTCTGTTGGAACCAATCGTGGTCGTAAGTCGAGCACTAGCTGTACTTTTTTATTTGTTGTATTTCATCTCTGTTGAAGATATATGATGGCTTCACCATTTCAAATGAATGAAACTGGATTATGTCTGTTTCCTTCATTTCCTTAATTTTAGTAGAGAGGTGCCCTCATCCAGAATGACATGTAGTGCTGAATGATAAGGGAAGAAGGCTCTGAGAACAGGGTCTCGAAGCTGACCAGGCCTACTGAGCAGGGGAGGGCTGAAAGTGCCCAGGTAACATTTTCCTAAAAGGGTCTAGGGTGAGACCAGAGGGATAGGGAGAAATGCAGCAAGTCTGGAAGAAACCAGATTTCACTAACCAATTCAGTTCAGACAAATTATTTAGTAAAACTAATTTAGGAAAACAAGCAATAAAAGTTTTATTAATATTTTGATGTGAAGTGTCTGTTGTGTTTGTTGTTGTTTCAAACTTTTAATTTTGAAATAATTGTAGATTCACATGTAGTTGTAAGAAATAATACAGAGTTCTTTTAGTATCCTTTGCCCAGTTTCCCCTACTGGTAACATCTTGCAAAACAGCAGTACAAAAAAAGCAGGATACTGACATAGATACAGTCCAGATGCAGAATACTTGCATCACTATAAGGATCCCTCATATTTTCCTTTTTCTAGCCTCACTTCCTTCTTTGCTGTTCCCTGGCAACTACTAATCTATTCTCCATTTCTATCATTTTGTCATTTTATGAATGTTATAGAAATGGAGTCATACAATTTGTAACCTTTTGAGATTGGCTTTTTTTTCTTCCACTCAGCATAATTCTTTGGAGAGTCATCCAACACACATGTTCTGTGTGTTGATAGTTAATTCCTTTTAACTGCTGGTATTATATGGATATGCCATAGTTGTTTAAACCATTGAAGGATATTGGGGTAATTTCCAGTTTGGGATTTTTACTATGAATAAGAATGCTAGGCACATTTATGCATAGGTTTTAGTGTCAACATACGTTTTGATTATTCTGGGATAAAAGCCCAGAAGTACAATTGCGGGGTCAATGGCAGCTACATGTTTAGTTTCTTAAAAAACCGCCAAATTATTTTCCAGGTGGTGGCAACATTTTATACTCCTCCCAGTAATATATGTGTGACCCAATTTCCCTATATCTTCAACAGCATTTGACTTTAGCACTAGTTTTCATTTTGCTGATTCTGATGTATGTTGTGGTATTTCATTGTGCTTTTGTGTTTTCTTTACGACGAATGATGCTGACCATTGTTTTATGTATCTTGGTATACGTTCCATAGGTGCTTAAAAAGAATGTGTATTCTACTATTAATGGGTGGAGTGTTCTATAAATGTCTTTGCATATCTTTTGCTCATTTTCTACTTGAATTGTATATTTTTAGCATTTTTAATATACTCTAGATGCCAGTCATTTATTAGATATGTAGACTGCAAGCATTTTCTCCAAATCTGTAGCTTGTATTTTCATTTTTTAAGAGTCTTTTGAAGAAAGAAAGTTAAAAATTTTGATGAAGCTCAATTTATCAATATTTTCCTTTTACATATTATGCTTTCAGTGTTCAATCTAAAAACTTTTTGCCTAGTTCTAGATCTTGAAGATTTTCTTTTAGGTTTCTATTCTGAAAGTGTTACAGTTTTACATTTTACTCTTAAGTCTGTGATCCATTTTGAATAAACTTTTGCATAATGTGTGGGGTTTATAACAAGGTTTTGTATTTGTTTTTTGCCTGTGGATATTCAATTGCTCCAATACAATTTGTTGACAAGACTATTCCTCCTCCGTTGAATTGAATTTACATCTTTCTTAAAAATGAGTAAGTTGTAATTATATGGATCTATTTCTGGGTTCTCTATTCTGTTCCATTGAAATATATGTTTATTCCTTTACAAATACCACCAGTCTTGATTGCTATACCTACATAATAAGTTTTGCCATTGAGTAGACTGATCCCTCCCGCTGTATTCTACCTGCTCAAAATTGTTGTGGATGTTCTAGCTCCTTTGCCTTTTCATGTAAATATTAGAGTAATACTGTCTATATCTGTAAGAAATCTTATTGGGATTTTGGTAAGAATTGAATGAAACATGCATATAAATTTGGAGGGTACTGACATTTTTACTATTTAGATTTCAATTTATGAACATGGTCCCTCTCCTCTTTTATTTAAATTTTCTTTGATTTATTTCATCAGTGTTTTTTAGTTCATTGATTTCTGCTATTATCTACATTATTTCTCCCTGCTCTGGGTTTGTTTTGCTCATTTTCTACACTTGGGAGTTTAAATCGTTTAGAGTTTTCTTGTTTTCTAAATTAAGTATTTAGTGCTATGAACTTCCTTAGCACTGTTTTAGCTGTGATATACAAATTTCGATGTGATGTATTTTCATTTTTATTTAGTGTTTTAAAAAAAATTTCCTTGAGACTCCCTCTTTGACCCATGAGTTATTCAGAAGTACATTGGTTAGTCTCCAAGTGTTTGGAGATTTTCCTGTCATCCTTCTGTTACTGATTTTTAGTTTTATTCCATTGTGGCCAGATAATAAACTATGTATTGTTTCAATTATCTTAAAATTGTTAAAGCTTGTTTCATCTTCCAGAATATGATGTATCTTGGTATGTGTTCCATAGGTGCTTATAAAGAATATGTATTCTACTGTTAATGGGTGGAGTGTTCTATAAATGTCAATTAGATCTTATTGATTATTGCTGAATTCTTTTATATCTCTGGGGATTTTTGGTCTACTGATCTATTAAATGCGACAGAGGAGGTGTTGAGTTTCTAACTATAATTGCAGATTTGTCTGTCTCTCCCTTCAGCTCTATTAGTTTCTTGCTCACATATTGCAGCTTTGTTGTTCGGTACATACACAATTAAGATTGCTATATCTTCTTTTTGACTCTTTTTTTATTATGTAACATTTTTCTTTACATAACATTTTTCTTTATCTCTGGTAATTATCTTTGCTCTGAAGGCAACTTTATCAGAATAAGATGAATTAAAGATTTAAACATAAGACCTAAAGCTATAAAAACCCAAGAAGAAAACCTAGGCAATACCATTCAGGACATAGGCATAGGCAAGGACTTCATGACTAAAATACCAAAAGCAATGGCAACAAAAGCTAAAAGAGAAAAATGGGATCTAATTAAATTTAAGAGCTTCTGTACAGCAAAAGAAACTGCCATTAGAGTGAACCGGCAACCAACAGAATGGGAAAAAGATGCAATCTACCCATCTGACAAAGGGCTAATATACAGAATCTATGGAGAACTTAAACAAATTTACAAGAAAAAAACAAACAACCCCATCAAAAAGTGGGCAAAGGATATGAACAGACACTTTTCAAAAGAAGACATTTATGCAGCCAACAAACATATGAAAAAAAACTCATCATCACTGGTCATTAGAGAAATGCAAATCAAAACGACATTGAGATACCACCTCACACCAGTTAGAATGGTGATCATTAAAAAATCTGGAGACAACAGATGCTGGAGAGGATATAGAGCAATAGGAACATTTTTATACTGTTGGTGGGAGTGTAAATTAGTTCAACCATTGTGAAAGACAGTGTGATGATTCCTCAAGGATTGAGAACTAGAAATACCATTTGATCCAGCAATCCCATTACTGGGTATATACCCAAAGGATTATAAAACATTCAATTATAAAGACACATGCACACATATGTTTATTGTGGCACTGTTTACAACAGTAAAGACCTGGAACCAACCCAAATGCCCATCGATGGTAGACTGGACAAGGAAAATGTGGCACATATACACCATGGAATACTATGCAGCCATAAAAATGGATACGTTCATGTCCTTTGCAGGGACATGGATGAATCTAGAAACCATCATTCTCAGCAAACTGACACAAGAAGAGAAAACCAAACACCGCATGTTCTCACTCATAAGTAGGTGTAGAACAATGGGAACACATGGACACAGGGAAGGGAACATCACCCACCTGGGCCTGTTGAGGGGTGGTGGGAATAGGGGAGGGATAGCAGGGGGTGTGGGGAATGGGGAGGGATAACATTAGGAGAAATACCTAATGTAGATGACGTGGGGATGGATGCAGCAAACCACCATGGCACGTGAATACCTATGTAACAAACCTGCACGATCTGCACATGTACCCCAGAACTTAAAGTATAATTTAAAAAATAATAATAAAGTCTCAATATATTCCTATTGTCTGAAATCTAGACAATATTCTCTGACTTCAATGTAACAAAATTTAAAATTAATAGTTAACTGGAGAAAGATTAACGTGTTTGAAAACTAAGAAAAAGCAAAACAAAACAAAACCCACTACCAGGTAGATTTTGGGTAAAAGAGAAACAAAAGAAGGAATTGCAGCATACTTGTAGCTTAATGATAATGAAAGCAGTTTATGTCAGCATCTGTGGGATGTAGCTAACACAGTTCTTAGAGGACAATTTATAGCTTTGAATATAGTCTCAAAATAAAGATTGAAAATTAATAAGCTAAGTGGTTAAAGGCGGTAGAAAAAGGACAATAGAGCAAGCCTCCCCAAATAATATGGCAATATGAAGATAAAGGCATAAATCAGTAAAATGGAGATGAGTATAACAATAAACAAATACAGATCTTAACAACAAAAACCAGACTTTTTAGATGACTAATAAACAACCCTCTCTGGTATCAGTTTTTTTCCAAAAATAGGGGGAAAGGGAGATGAAGTAAAGAATATGGAATAAAAATAGGGACAAGTTAAAGAATATCAGTCGTATGCTAATACATTTGAAAACCTAGAAAAACAATGTTTATTTAAAAGTGTTAAAATATGCATAAAGAAATTAAAGTGATAACCAACTCACTTTTACCCCAAAAAGACAGGCATAGAGGGTTTTAGAGATGAGGTAAGGAATATGCAGTTCTTATCTTATACATGTTATACTAAAAAGTCAAAAATGAGGACGCCTGGACAGTTCATTTTGTGAGGCTAGTATAATTCTAACAGCCAAGTCACATAAAACAAGTACATGACAAAAATAATAGTACAAGTCAACTTCTGAACTTAATTTTTAAAATCGTAAATAAAATACAACTTATTTATTTCTGAATGTATATTAAAATGACTGTGACTCAATAAGAAAATCCAGCAATATAATTCAACTCCTTTTTAATAGACTAATAGACTTTAAGGTCACAATAGTAATAGAGAAAGCATGTGGTAAATTTCTTTCTTTTTTTTTTTTTATTATTGCATTTTAGGTTTTGGGGGCATGTGGTAAATTTCAACATGGAGAGATGAGGATGGTTAATGGGTACAAAACAAAATTAACACTTAGAATGTATAAGACCTAGTATTTGATAGCACAACAGGGTGACTTGGTTGATAATAATTTAATTATATATTTAAAAATAACTAAAAGAGTATAATTGGATTGTTCGTAACACAAAGGATAAATACTTGAGGGGATGGATACACCATTTTATATGATATGATTATCTTACTTTGCATACCTGTAGCAAAAATCTCATGTCCCCCATAAAAATATATACCTACTATGTACCCATACAAGCTAAAATTAAAAATCCTGTACTCATACAAGTTAAAATTAAAAATCTAAAAAGCAAAAAATAAGTTCGACATTCATTTCTGGAAAAAAAAACTTTTTAGAAAACTAGACTATAAAGGAATTTCCTTAATCTGATGAATTATCTGATAAAGGATATCTATCAAAATTCATTGAAAACATCATTTTAATGAATAAATTTTAGAATATTTTAGAAGCATTTCTTTTCAGATCAGGAAGAAGAAAAGAATTACCGCCATAACAACCATTATTCAAAACATCTGGAGCTGCACAGTGGCTCACACCCGTAATCCCAGCACTTTGGGAGGCCAAGGTGGGTGGATCACCTGAATCCGGAGTTCAGGCATAGTGTGACCAACATGGTGAAACTCCTTCTCTATTAAAAAAAATACAAAAATATTTAGCTGGGTGTGGTGGTAGCAACTGTAATCCCAGCTACTTGCGAGGCTGAGGCAGGAGAATCACTTGAACCTGGGAGGTGGAGGCTGCAGTGAGCCAAGATCGTGCCACTGCACTCCAGCCTGGACAACAGAGTGAAACCCTGTCTCTAAATATATAAATAAATAAAAATTTTACCTTGAATTATCAACTAAGTGGAATTCTCTCTTATCCTGATAACCTGGCTGAATCTAGTCTTTGCCCTTAACTGTAGTTACACAGCCTTCGGGATTTTTCTTTCTGATGTCAAAGGAAGAGAGAATGTCAGGGAAGAATGGGTCAATGATGTCAGAATACTGCAAAGATGGCAAGGAGAGGCTACTGAATTGAACGCTCCAGTGACTTCTGAAAACATCGTTTCAGGGAGGGACAAAGATGAAGGCCATACTGGGCTTGTAGGGAAGAGACTAGCCATGAGAAAACTCAAACCTTGTAAACTTTGACTCTAGAAAGTTTGAAAAGGACTCATCTTTCTTCTTAATATGAGCCACTTTAGTGTTTTGGGGTTTGCATTGTAACAGTATATTTTTTAAATTTTTTGGATCATGCTACTGATTGTGAACAACACAACTCTTATAAAATTCATGATCCTGACTCTCCAGAACATATTCTTCACAAATTCAGGGTCTCTGGTGAGTTATGGCCAAAGCCATTCTCAATAAATTGGTTTTCAAACCAGCATCTCCAACTAATATTTTCCACAACATGCAACCGGCATTCTTGTTTGCAGTAAGGCATTGGAATGAAACCATACTGTTTGTTTTCCAGCTCACATTATGACCTGCTATAAAAAGAAATAATATTCATAAATCTTTTTTACTGCACTAATCTTAATGTTTTAAAATGGTGATTACCACCTGACATGGGGGCAGGCCAAAGACTAAAGGACTCTTCAGAGAGCACCAGACTCTATTCCCACATGAGTGTTCAAAGAGAAAAGTGAGAGAAGGAGTCACATGTTGAACCTGGGCATAAACATGAATATTTTGAGGAGGCTTTCTATAAGATCTCCAGATACATTGGGGTAAAAGTGTCCTGAAATATTTTTGGTAATGTCTGGGAACAAGAACAGGAGTATTAAGCATAGGTTATGTAACACGGAACACACCACATGGCTAACCTTTTCGAAATTTTCCAGGTGGGTCCTACGGTTTGAAATGTCTCCCATGATATCCATGTTTTCTGTAATTAAAGTTTCCTCAGGCTCTGAGAGCTGAGCAGTGGATTGATTTTGACTGTCCACAGCCAAAGCTACTAAGAGAGCCCACTGGCTTCATAATCCTAGCCAAGGAGAGCTAGACCCTGCAACCATCCAACAGGAAACTGAATAGGCTGGAAACAAGAATAGAATGGGACATAAAACCAGAGAAATCGGGGAGAGAATTATTGCAGGCTTTGCATACGATTCTACTGGGTGGGTGCAAACATAACTGAAGTTTTCACAATTACTTTTAATGACAAAAACCACAATTACATTTGCACTAATCTAATAAGTAGAAGAATAAAAAAGTGGGATGGTGCATGTTGTTGAAAATCCTTGTTTTCAGTTCAGGGTCCGGGGTTATCAAGAGTGGCGAAGTCAACCAGGAGGAGGGCTCATTCATTCAATAAATATTTATTGAATTTCTATTATGTCAGAGAGCACCAGGCAAGGCGCTGGGGGATACAATGGTGAGCATAGCAGAGCTTAAAATTGAGTGGGCAAGATGGATAAAGAAGAAGAAGGGGGAATGTGCCATCTGAGATAAATGCTTTTAAGCAAAGTAGCCACTTTAGAGTAGTGAGGAACCTAATCACGTTTTGGGCATCAGGAAAATTCTAAGGAATTTGAAGGAGTTCAGGAAGATGAGTGGGAGGGAGAAGCCATTCCAGGCGGAGGAACAAAAACATGCAAAGGCCCTGTGGCGTGAGGGCACAAAGAACTGGGAGGGAACAGGGAGTTCTCTCTGCAGTCAAAGAGGTGAAGGAGTTGAGTGGCGGGAGGAGGAGAAAACAAAGTAAGCATCTATATTTGCTCATTTCCCTCAACTTACCACAGCTTGAATTCTTCTATATTGCTTTTCTGACACTGCTGCCACCCAGTTCGTCAGTGACCTCCACAATGCTCACTTTGGTAAGGGCAGTTCGGTTCTTATCTCACATGACTGCGTGGCTTGGTAGAATTAGACAAGGCCGCCCAGTTGGTCAACTCCTGAGACTCCCTTCTCCCACTTTCTAGACTAAGACTTCTTGGCTTCCTTTCAAGGAGTGTCTCAGCCCAACCCTTAGTTGTTGACCTTCTCCTGCGTCCTGTTTAATAGACTCTATTTATGTACTATACCATGTCTAGTGCAGACAGTGGGACAACCCTACTCCATCCCATAGTTGTTCTCATCCATGGGCTAATGTTTTAGTTTGGATTATTTCCCAAACAGACCCTGCTCAGGAAGTGAAGACAAGACTGTGGAGAAGAGAGCTGGGAAGAGAAGGTGGTCAATAATGGGTGCATTCTAGGCCAGCATCCCCAAGGAGTAAGTAGAGTTAATCCTGCTGAGGATCTCTGAGAGGGGGTGGAGAACACACCATTATAGAGTGATCCTGCCTGAGGGATGAGGGAGTTGGGGTATTTAAACACAACTACCAAGCATTAAAGGTCATTGGTTAGGAGGTGCTTCTGGAATATGTTAATTCCCAGCAAGAGAAAAGCATCAGGCGTTGGCTATTGGGAGTTTGAGTCTATGTGTCTTGAGTTCTGAGGATGGGAGGGTATGGGTTGGGCTGAACAAATGCACTCCAGCCCTTTCAACTAAATGTTTAAACATGACATTGCCAGGAACACTCAGACAGATGAAAGGATATTGGAGGAAGCAGCGTGAGACCAGCTGCAAACTAAAAGCTACAAGCAACAACGGGCTATCCGCACCCACGAAGATCAGATGGCTAACGCAGTTGGTAGAAACGCAAGGTCATGTCCCACCCCACTCTCACCTGCTTTCTGACTTTCTCTCGCAGTGAAGAGTCCCGTCCCCTCACAGTTGTCCAGCTCAAAACTCTCAGTGATCTCCTTGACTCCCCCTGTAACTTGCCTCTCACATCTATTCAGCTGCCTGATTCAATTGACTCTAGTTCTTGAACACTTCTGAAATCCAACCACTTCTCTTCATCCCCATCCACCATCCTGGTGAGGCTGCACTCATTATTACTTAAACTTCAGTAGCTGACACCTCTTCTCCCTCCACATTGCCCTGTTTCCAAAAGTGAGCCTCAACCCATTCTCCACTCGGCAGCCAAAACTACCTTTTAAAGTTCAAATATGATCAGATTAGTTCCTTTCTCAAACCTCTTCCAAGTCTGCATCCCTGCCTTTCCAGAATCCATCCTCCCTCCCTGGCACCCACTTCCCTTGTATGAGGGGTCTGCATGACCTAACCTGCCTTAACTTCCGGGGACACACATCTCATTTTCTTCTTTGTGAATTCATGCTCCAACCAAAGGAAATCCCTGAATGGCCTCCTTCCTTCTGTCCTCTGCGCCTGGTTTATGCAATTCCCTCTGCCTGGAATGGTCTTTTTTCCCCTGCCCTCTCTCAATCTGGGTAATTCTACTCATGTGGTCAAGAATCACAAGGGACATTACTTCCTTTAAAAGGATTTCACTGATACCCAGGTCTGGCCCAGGTGTCCCTTGTCCATTTCACATGTCTGTTGAGAAGTCCCAGCCCTGCCCACCAGGGGCCCTCTGTGCCACAGGTCTCTGATGAACAAACGGCATCACCAGATTCTTCCTAGGAGTCCATTTCCTGATGCCCAAGACCTCCAGTGTCCTCAACCCCAGACAGGTCTGTGGCACACACCTGAGAGTGAGGGAGCCATGCCAGGGCCCAACTGAGGGTAGGGTCAGCTCTGAGACGTTTTCAAAGCAGGGAGGAGGCCTGGGCTGCTGATGGGGAGCTACAGATTCCTCTCCAGGAAGGGAAAAAAGGTGCTGTGATGGTTAACATTAGGTGTTAACCTGATTGGATTGAAGGATACAAAGTATTGGTTTTGGGTGTGTCTGTGATAGTGTTGCCGGAGGAGGTTGACATTTGAGTCAATGGACTGGGAGACGAAGATCCACTTTCAATGGGGGTGGGCATCATCCATTTGGCTGCCAGTGTGGCTAGAAAAAGCAGGAAGAAGCTTGCAGAGTCTTCTGGCTTTTATCTTTCTTCTGTGCTGGATGCTTCCTGCCCATGAATGTCAGACTCCAGATTCTTCAGTCTTTGGATTCTTGAACTTATACCCGCAGTTTGCCAGGGGTTCTCAGGCCTTGGGCCACAGAATGGAGGCTGTACCATCGGCTTCCCTACTTTTAAAGCATTGGGACTCGGACTCAGTCACTACTGACTTCCTCGCTCCTCAGCTTGCAAACGGCCTATTGTGGGACTTCACTTTGTGATTGTGTGAGTCAATTCTCCTTAATAAACTCCCTTTTGTGTGTCCATGTATCCTATCACTTTCGTTCCTCTAAAGAACCCTAACACAGGGGCCCATCACAGCTGTGCCTCTATGGTCCCTGCAATAGTTCTATGTCAGGCGGCAGAGCTTCTGCAACCTGGAGCTTCTTTCCAGAACGCATTTCCTTGACAGACAGTGATGAGCCTGCTCTGACAGGGATAGGACAGGGACAGGAGTGCTGGGGAAAAGAGGCAGGACAGAGCTGAGGGGAGCAGCAGCACCTGAGCTCCCTTTGCTAGAGAGACCCAAAAGGGCCATTGCTCCTGCAGTGTCGGAGCAGAGGCTGGGGTGGGAGAAGCCGCATAGTCAGGAGAGTAACAGCCCCAAGCCCACTCAGCACATTCTCCAAAAAGGATGTCCTTTCAACAAAACGTTTTAAACACTGCATTGCCAGGAGCATCAAGGTTAACAGAAGAACATGAGGATAAGCGGCATGAGAGCAAGCCCATGCTCTCCGCTACAGAGACAGGAGCCAGATGTGCCTTTTCCATGTGCTCATCTCTAAGCCCCAGCTAGGAGGCCACACCACACCACAGGCTGGCCCTTCCTCAATGGTAGGACCTCACTCGCTTCTTTCCAGTAGCTTAATTTATAGCTTCACCAAGCTGACTTTCCTGGGCTGCAGACTCAAAGAGCCTTCTGTGTGATGACAGTTTTATTTGCCTGTCTTTTGTAGATTTCAAATAGGAAAGGTCTTACATCGGGCTTGTCTTTCACTACTAAACCTGCTTCTCTGCTTTGCCACTCCAGCGAATGTCATCACCATCTACCCATTTGCCCAAGTGGGAAACCTGGCCAGGGATCCTCAGTGCCTCCTGATTGCTTCACCTCCCATAGCCAACCATCACCAAACAACTTCCAAACCACCCACTTGATGTTCTGCTCTCCCCTCTTGCTGTGTTGAATACACCACCACCTATCACCTGGAAGACTCCAGTCACCTCTGCTCCCAACCTGGCCTCTCTGCTGTGCCTGTGGCTCCACGTCTCCAGGCTAGTCTCCACTAGAGACCTAGAGGGCTTTTGGGTGTGTGAACCTTTAGAGAGAAAGAAGGGGATGAGGGTGGAGAGGGAGGGAGAAAAAGAGTGAGAGTGTATTACTACTGCTACCTTCAAGGTGCCTCAGGGGACTCAGAAAACAACCTTGAGTCACTGTTGACAAATGGCAGCAGGCCCACTCAGGAGGCTGGTTTTCAGAGCAGAAGTCATCATCACATGATATCTAGTGAAGATGAGCTCTAGGAAGGAACGCCTCAAGGGAACTGGGGAAACTGGTGCTCTGAATGCTCTAGAACCTTGCTTTTCTACTATTCCAGAAGGCTTTAAACATAGCATACTCATTGTAACAACAACACTAATATGCTGTGGCAGAGGTCAGTGCCATGCCGGGATTCCTTAAGGCCTGTTATCTCCCCTCATCATTTTCTCCCACTCGGTGCCCAGTGTGCATTCAGTCCAAGTAACCTGAACCCAACTGTCATAGGTGAGCCTGCTGGAGCCTACCTTGCCTGAATGTACTACGAGCCAAGGTGTCTGGGAGTTTATATCCCCCAGGGATAGCCCTTAACCAGCCACCTCCCTCCGAGCTGGGTCTGCATTGTTTCCAGAGCTCCCCGAGGGATTCAGCCAGTCATTCTTGGTGTAACGTTCTTGATATCCTTGCTTCACTTCCTTCTACTTCCCTCTGGCTTTTCCTGGGATCACCTCCCAATAAATCTCTTTCCCACGAATCCTGGCCTCAGGTTCTGCTTCTGGAGAACTCAGCTCTGGGCACCAGGCACAGACTGAGTACTTTCTTTTTTTTTTTTAAGTCTTTTTATTTTTTTATTTTTAGAGTTTTTAAAATTTCAATGGCTTTTGGGGTATAAGTGGTCTTTTATTACATGGAAGAATTATATAGTGGTGAATTTTGAGATTTTAGGGCACCTGTCACCCAAGTAGTATATTTTGTCTCAAATATGTAGTTTTGTTTTTATTCCACATCCTCCTCCCACCATCTCCCTTCTGAGTCTCCAAAGTCCGTTATATCACTATGTATGCTTTTGCATACTCATAGCTTAGCTCCCGCTTATAAGTAAGAACATACCGTGTTTGGTTTTCCGTTCTTGGGTTACTTCACTCAGAATCATGGCCTCCAGCTCTAGCCAAGTTGCCACAAAAGACATTATCTTGTTCCTTTTTATGGCTGAGTAGTATTCCACGGTGTGTATATACCACATTTTCTTTATCCACTCATTGGTCAGTAGGCACTTAGGTTGATTCCATATCTTCTCAACTGTGAACTGTGCTGGTATACACAAGCTTGTTCCTGTGTCTTTTTCCATATAATGACCTCTTTCCCCTTGGGTAGATACCAGTAGTGGGATTGCTGGGTTGAGTGGTAGATCAACTTTTAATTCTTTAAGAAATAGCCTTACTACTTTTCATAGAGGTTATATTAATTCATACTCCCACCAGCAGTGCTTAAGTGTTTTGCTTTCACAATACTCATGCCAACATCTATTTTTTAAAATTTTTCAGTAATAGCCATTCTTGGAAGACTAACATAGTGTCTCACTGTGGTTTTAATTTGCATTTCCCTGATGATTAGTGATGTTGAGTATTTTTCATATATTTGTTGGCCATTTGTATATCTTCTTTTGAGAAATGCCTATTAATGTCATTTGTCCACTTTTTGACGGGATTGTTAGTTTCTTTCTTGCTGATTTGCTTCAATTCCTTGTAGATACTGGATACGAGTCTTTTGTCAGAGGCATTGTTTGCAAATATTTTCTCCCATTCTGTGGGTTGTCTGTTTACTCTGGTGATTATTTCTTTTGCTGTGCAGAAGCTTTTCAATTTGATCAAGTTCCATTTATTTATTTTTGTTTTCATTGCATTTGCTTTTGGAGTCTTAGTCATGAATTCTTTGCCTGGGCCAATGTCCAGAAGCATTTTTCCAAGGTTATCTTCTAAAACTTTTATGGTTTGGAGTCTTAAAGACTTTAATCCTTTTTGAGTTGATTTTTATATAAATAAAAATGTGAGAGTTATCTAGTTTCTTACTTCACGTGGCCAGTCAGTTTTCCCAGGACCATTTATTAAATAGGGTATCCTTTCCCCAATTTATACCTTTGTATGCTTTGTCAAAGATCAGTTGGTCATAAATATTTGGCTTTATTTTTGAGTTCCCTATTCTGTTCCATTGGTCTATGTACCTATTTTTATACCAGTACCATGCTGTTTTGGTAACTATAGCCTTGGAGTATAACCTGAAGTCTGATAATCTAATGCCTTCAGATTTGTTCTTTTGGCTTAGGATTTCTTTGGCTATTCAGGCTCTTTTTTGCTTTCATATGAATTTAAGGATTGCTTTTTCTAATTTCTGTAAAAAACAATGTTGGTATTTTGAGAGAATTGCATTTAATCTGTAGACTGCTTTGGGCTATATGGTCATTTTCACAATATTGATTCTTCCAATCCATGAGCATGGGATGTGTTTCCATTTGTGTCATCTATGATTTCTTTCAGCAGTGTTTTATAGTTCTCTTTGTAGAGATCTTTCATATCCTTAGTTAAGTATATTCCTAGGTGGTTTTTTTTTTTTTTTTTTTTTTTTTTTTGCTGTTGTAAAAGGAATAGAGCTCTTTATTTGATTCTCAGCTTAATCACTGCTGGTGTGTAGCAGTGCTGCTGATTTGTATACACTGGTTTTGTAACCTGAGACATTATCACATTTGTTTATCAAATCTAAGAGATGAAACGCTTTCTATGAATTATTTTCTCCACCACAAACAACCTATACCACAAAGTATCCCCACTTTACTAATGGTGAAAAACAGGTTCGGAGACATTTGGTAACATTTCCATCTCACAGTCAGTGCCTGGGAGAGTTCCAACCCAAGTCTGATGGAATTCTTGGGCATTTTTTGGTACCACATTTTCCCTGGGGAACCTCCTTCCACACACATACCAAGAAGAACCTGAGACAGCGTGGTTCATTCTGGGGAGTGGTCCCAGGAAACAGGTAGTAGGAGTGAGGAGAGTGCCACAGGGAGACGGTGGGTTCAAGCCGGCCTCCACAGTGGGGATTGCCGATACCTGGTAGGGGCTTCTGAGGAGTGTGTAGAGAGCATCCCCAAATTGTCCACCTGAAGAAGAGAGGACGGGCATATTTATCCGCCAGCTTTGTCTTCTGCTAGTCACATACGTTACCCATAGGTGTTAACTTCATCCCAGTGAAGGGAGCATCCATGAAGGGTGTATGTAGGAGCTCCCAGCAGGCAGCATGTGAGAGCACTCTCAAGTACAGCCGTGTTGCGTGGCTGCCACAACAGTGGCTGGAGTATCATGTGGTCAAAAGGATTTGAGACTAGACACAAAGGGCTTCCAGACACAAAATTTTTTACTGTCTAATAAAATCATTATCTTTTAATTAGCACTTGCATTTTTTGAGCATACCAAGCCCCAGACTAAACACTTTCCACACACCAACTGGTCAATACCTGGGCAAGCACTGCTATTAATCCCATTGTACATCCATGGAAACTGAGACTCAGAATGGTGATGTGACTCACTTGCGGCATGTGGCATTGCTGGGACACGGGCTCAGCTTGCCTGTTGCCAGCTCCTTTGCCTCCCTGCCTCTTCCTACTGCTCTCCACAGAGGCCAGGCAGCTGCTCTCACAGCCATGGCAGCCTTCCACAGGCTGGGCGGGCCGCAGCTCCAGCTTGGTTCTTACGTGGGGGAATCTCGCCAGAAATCCAGCCAGGGACCGGATGGCGTCTTATAATTCTCTGTATCCCCTAAGCTGCCTAGCACTAAATAAATACTTGCTGACTGATTGACTCATTCCCGTCTTGCTTCCAAGTTTCCTTGGGCCCCTTCTCAAGGCAGGCTGGCCCCCACCCTGGCCTTTTGGACTCCCCCATTCCTACCAGCTCCTAAAGCTTGAATTTGGCAGTGGAGGGAGTGTTGCATTTTGAGAGATATGAGCTGGTGACAGAAGGAGCTTGGCAGTGAGAGTGGGTGGGCAGTTGAGCTGTGAGAGGGGTCTTGACATTCTTCTTCCCAGAGGCCTCAAAGAAACCTGAAGTCAAGAAAAATGTGTGTTGATAACTGCTGAAATATTACTGGGAGACCACATCAGGTAGCGGTTAATGGGAAAGGCTCCAGATCAGGCATCCTGGGTACTAATGCTGTTGATTGTTGGATACTGGGATCCAACTATCACTTTACTTCTCTGTGCCTCGGCATCTTCAACTATAAACTGTGATCCTAATAACTACCTTGAGGGCTGTTGTTTGGGTTAAAATGAATTAATATATTGCCTAGCAAGTGGTAAGTGCTCTGTAGATACTGTCTTGGTTGCTATTACTATGTCATCAGCATTTATAACCCTGCAAGGTCAATTTACTACTCCCATTATACGGTTAAACAAACAAGGTTTTGAGAAGGTAAATGGCTTGTACAAGTACTAGAGTTTAAATTCCAGTGAGAGCTGAACTGACTCTGAAGTCCACGTACTTATGCTAAATCCGTGCTTACACATTTTAATCATTTATTCATTGGTTATTATTTCAGTACTAATAAGATATGTTTATCATTATTGTCCATCATACTTTTTCTCTTTCCTTTTTTTTTTAGAGATGGGGGTCTCACTATGTTGGCCAGGTTGGTCTTGATCTTCTGGCCTTGGTGTCCCGAAGTGCTGGGATTACAGATGTGAGCCACCCTGCCTAGCCCGATTTTCCATCAAACTTTGAAAATAATCATTAGGAAAAGGCTTCTGGAGGGGAAAAGGAATTAAACAGCAGGCAGCTCATCTTTAATTGCCTGGCAGGACACTTAAGTATAGTGGCTCAAAGTGGCATCAGTTGAAGTCAGGTTGTTTACAATCAGTTCAGATGTTCCAGAGTAGTCATTTCATAAACCTGCAGGATTGGGTACTGGTTTTAAAAATCTCATTCGTAACAGTAAAATTGTTTTGGCTTGAAGATCTATTAACATATAATGTTTGAGTTCATGTTTGAGATTTAGGTAAGGTATGTCATGTCTAGGTCAAAAGTAGCCTGGTGAAACCAGCTGCCCCATTCTCTAGAAAGTAGCTGATCAGAGAAATGGCATCTTGTCAACAGTAGGGGGATATTCTAAAACTATAAAAATCCTGGAAGGCAACCTAGGCAATACCATTCTGGACATAGGCATGAGCAAAGATTTCATGAGAAGGTACCAAAAGCAATTGCAACAAAAGCAAAAATTGACAAGTAGAATCTAAACTAAAGAGATTCTGCACAGTGAAAGAAACTATCAACAGAATAAACAAGCAACCTATGGAATGGGAGAAAAATTTTGCAAACTATGCATCTGACAAAGGTCTAATATCCAGCATCTATAAGGAACCTAAACAAATTTATAAAACAAACACACACACACACACACACACACACACACACACACACGCAAAACCCCATTAAAAAGTGGGCAAAGGACATGAACAGACACTTCTCAAAGACATACATGTGGCCAAACAAGCATATGAATGAAAGCTCAACATCACTGATCATTAGAGAAATGGAAACCAAAACCACAATGAAATACTATCTCACACCAGTCAGAACGGTTATTATTAAAAAGTCAAAAAATAACAGATGTTGGCGAGGTTGTGGAAGAAAAGGAATGTCACACACTCTTAGTAGGAGTGTAAATTAGTTCAACCTTTGTGAAACACAATGTGGCCATTCCTCAAAGACCTAAAGACAGAAATACCATTCAATCCATCAATCCCACTGCTGGGTATATACCCAAAGGAATATAAATCATTCTATCAGAAAGACACATGCATGCGTATGTTCAATGCAGCACTATTCACAACAGTAATGACATGGAATCAACCCAAATACTCATCAATGATAGACTGGATAAAGAAAATATGGTATGTACATACCATGGAATACTATGCATCCACAAAAAAGAATGAAATTGTGTCCTTTTCAGGGACATGGATGGAGTTGGAGGCCATTATCCTTAGCAAACTAACACAAGAACAGAAAGCCAAATACCACATGTTCTCACTTGTAAGTGGGAGCTAAATGATAAGAACATATGGACACATAGAGGGGAACAACACACACTGGGGCCTACTGAAGGGTAGAAAGTGGAAGGAGGGAGAGGATCAGCAAAAATAACTAATTGATACTAGGCTTAATAATACCTGGGTAATGAAATAATCTGTACAACAAACCCCCATGACACATGTTTACTATGCAACCAACCTGTACATCCTGTACCCTTGACCTTAAAAGTTTTTTTAAAAAAATCAAAACAGTAGAGGTATATTAAGATGGTTCCTTGGGATTTACAATCATGAGAGGTGCAGGAGTGAGTCTGCAGTGGTACAGGAAGTCTCCTTGTAGTGCTATTTCTACCCCTACTCATTGACATCCACAGAACATCCATGACTTTCTAAGTGTCCTACTTTATCTTCAGAAGAATCCTATGAAGAAGGAAATTGCCCCCGTTTTACAGATCAGGAAACCAAGGCACAGAGAAGAACAGTAATTTTCCTATAACCACCCAGTCAGTGAGTGGCAGTCACTCCAATAAATCTGACTCCACTTTTTGTGCCTTCAATGACTACCCTCCACTTTATTCCTCATGCTGAGCTTGAAAACAAGCCTCCCTGTGGTCCCCACCGCTCAATGTGGATTACACATAGGGAAAGTGTCCTATGGTGGGGTTTATAACACTTGAGTGAGGAAGAACAAGATGGTTAAGGGAAATAACATCAGATTTAATTTCCTTCCTAATACATGCTATATATTTCACCTATGCAAGCCCATGTGACCTTTATTGAAATACAGCAAAATGAAAATTGCCCATGTTGATGGAAGTGGAAATGTAACCCTAGCAACATCAAATGGTTTGGCCAAAACCACTTGATATGCATCTGGTACAGTCAGGACTGAGTTTCCTGACCTCCAGTCACAGGGCCACTTCCATTCTACCAGATCTGCGTTGAAGCTCTCAAGGAAGGTACATTTGTCCCACCTGTTTTTAAATGTAGGCTTTATTATTGTTGGTATGGTGAGGCCAACAGAACAGAAGAGAACAGCCTTTGCAAAGATAGTTTGTTACTCACAGTTCTTAAGAGGAGGGGCATTCTGCACCACACAGGGCCACACAGGAAGCACCAGGGTCTGTCAGGAGGCAGGAGGGGCAAGGGGAAAATATGGACAGGAATCTTTATCGTGGCTTTTGCAGGAATGTGGGAGCCAGGTTAGGCAGGTTTAGCACTGGCTGGTTTGAATAATTTTGGTAGGCTCTGGGGACTATCTCTTACTACCCCGTATCTGGCCCTGGGGAGATTAGGGTAAGAGGACAATGACCCAAGTTTGAAAACCCATTGAGAGTCTGATAAAGGAAGTGGTTGTGTTAGGTTTGTTCACATATGGAAGATATTCTCCTGGGGGTGACGTTTGCTGTCTGTAGGAGTTAATTAATCCTGAGAAGGGCAGTTTTTTCCAGTTTCAACAAGGCCCCAAGATGTCAAAGTATCAAGATAAAATACATGCTTAATAAACCGCCCTTGAAGACAGTAGAATTACGGGTGTCCTTATACGAAGAGACAAGCAGAGAGTACAGAATAAGGATGGATGGATGGATGGATGGATGGATGGATGGATCAATGAACCAAATATATCAGATTTATCCTTGTATAAAGACTTGTTCATCATATGAGTCCAACAGATGATTATTTCACAGAGAACCTCCTATTTCCAGATGAAGGCTAAAACACAGTCACAAAGCAGCCTTCATGCGACACTGGACTGGCATTTCATCCATTGCTTCAAAACGAAGACTTGCAGGGAGAGTTGTCAGCATGCAGCTGCCCCTCTGGGATTGCCCATTACTCATTATTCCCCACAACTCTGCCTCCCAGACATCAGAGCCCTGCTGGTTATAAACGTGAAGTCAGTTCTTTTCCAAAATCAATAAGAAACTTTTGACCAGGGTATCCGCATTGACTCAGAAAGAAGAATAAGGATGCTAACCAAAGCTAGAAAATAAAAAATCTCTGAATGGGTGCTTTCATTCATCTGTTGGCAAGGAACACATTCAAGGAAACCAGGTTGGTTCTCAATTCCCTTTTTAATAAATTAAAAATAGCTTCTTCTGATACTTAAGACACATGGGCCCCAAATGGCCCGGATAATCCATTAGCTCAGATGGAGAAAGCACATTTCTCCATCAGTAAGTCGGACTCATCTTGCCATGACCTCCAAACTCATAACTAACTCATAACTATACTGGAAAGAGTGTTGTGTTTAAGCCCAGTCCTGCTAAATTCAGAATTTGAATCCCCCTGAACCTCTGCAATTGGTGTTTTTCCTCATGGGGTATTTCTATAGAAACCCATCCCCAAGACTAGCTATTAATTAGAGAAGGTTTATTTACCCTATAGGTTTGATAGTCAGCCATCAGATTTCAGCACTTGTTTTGTGGGATTCCATTTCATCACTTGCTACAGTATATATTATTATTCATTATATAAGTTAGTTAACGGTGTATTTATTTGAGTGAGTCTCCCTCTAAATAAAGGGGCCTTATAAAGTTTTTTTTTCAAATAAAAGGTTTATTTTTACATCAGCTATTTGCTTTCCTATGCTAAACCTACGCTGAAGGCTCTGAGCCACATGCAAACCAAATTCCAGCCTTTCAGGCCAGGATGAGGCTATCGGGAGGGTGATAAAGGCAGCTGCATGGGCCCTTCAGCAGATCTGGGTTTTTCAACCCTGTCAGTCACTTTCCTTTTGAGAAGAGAACTAGACGGCTGGTAGAGATTAGCAATGGTAATGTAAAGGTTTCTACCTACTGTCTAAGTCTTTCAAATTAATGCAAGCATTAAATTGTCAATGATTTTTCACATAAAGCAGATATTAAACTGTGCATGTCCGCTGGTGTTGATATAGTTTTGTCAACATTTTTGGCACATGGGGTCTGAGCCTGGGGGTCAAAAAGCGTTTTTAACCAAATTTTGTTGTTTTAGTTGCTTTTTTTACACTTGTGTGTTATAACTCAAAAGTGGATCCTTTTCCCAAAAATGAAATTTGGCAGGCCATTAGTCCATAATGTGGTCTAATGCCTTTGGGTATTTTTTTTAAACATGTAAATGGCCAAGATATTTAGCTTTTTGAGGTTGAAAAACTGTGCACGCACTTTTAACAACTTCTTTTTTGGCTGTACTTAGTATGCATATTTACTGCACATGTGTAGTATGCGGCATGCCGATTAGACTCAAGATTAGTTGGGAAAATACACAAATGCCTGTTCACAGGGAAGACTTCTTTGAGGAGTCTGAGCTGATATCTCTCCTTGTTTTTACTAGGGATGAAGGGGTTGGGCTGAGGGATCAGTGAGTGAGGAGGCGCCAGCCCATTTCCACTCCTCCTCAGTGCCAGGAAACCCTGATCAGGTCAGCCATCCCTGAGCTGCTGGCCAGCTCCCTGGTAGGGTAACATCGAAAGGGAAAGGGTGAGCATGCAGGCCTCTTGTCTCTGTCTCTGTATCCTCACTTGCACCAATGCCCTGGGAACCCTAATCCTGGGCTCTTCCCTACACTGAAGGACCCATGGGCAGAATCTGCAGCAAATACTTTGAGCATAAAGAAAACACATTATAGCTGAATCCACTGTTCAGATCATTGAAAACTAGCAGTTATTACCTCATTTGAAAGTAATTTTTAACAATTAGCTTAGGAAAGTATTTTATAATTTTTTGCTAGCCTTACACAAACTAGAAATTTCTCATGTAATCAATTAAACCTGGCAGCACAGCATCAGGCACTCATTAGGCTGGGCTGCTTGAAATTCGTGTACAATTTCTTCCTTATGGTGATCTGCAGGAGTTTTTAAACCTGCACTGGGATGCTGGCAACATCCCCCAAACATCTCAGACACATTGTCTCTCTGAACCTGAACTTCTTAAATGGTGGTTAAACATGTTGTCTGCTTTAGTTTCCTGTCTATCTTCATCATAAGCCAGCACCTGTTTCCAATAAATTATACGCAGAGCTGTATCAGCAACACCTTGGCAACAGCTGCCACCCTTAAAAGCAGAGTGCCCTTAAGGACAATACACCTGTGAACACACAGAGTGTTTATTTAGCTGAAAGCCAAAACTCTAAGTTACATAAAGCAATTATCTAAAGCCTAATGTATGCCCATTATTAACACAAAATAACCCTGTTCTTAAAAACCAATAAAAATCTATTTAAAGGATTTTTCCAAATCCCACTGAAATTTGTACGCAACTAGAGACCTAGTCTTAACCTGGGACTTGAAATTCTGATGGTGGGCAAGGCAGAGGTTTGTGTGTGTTATAATATGCTTAACTCATGCTTGGAATTTGGGGCATGGGCATGCATGGGTGGCATGGCCAAAGTTTCAGACTCTTGAGCAAAAACATGTCTATTTAAAAAAATCCTTGTTACAAGCCACTTGAAAATATTTTTTACTATGGTCTGAGGTTCAACAAAAGGAATGGATTGTTTCATTTCGTATTTCAGTGGGGGAATAGTTCATCTTAGATCGCTTTCTTTATTTGAACAACCCACCTTAAACATATGGTTCATTATCGAGTAGTATTACCTTTGGGTAATGGAGTTAGCAATACACTAAACGAAAATGGAACTAGCGTCAGGTAAAGACCTTCAAACTTCCATCCTGCCACGTGAAATAGATGAACAATGAAAATACCAGCCAAATACAGTATCTACTGCACACGATTCAGTTTCTAGAGTGTTTGACTGTGGCCCTTTCAAGAAATGGGCCACAGAGTATATATTGTTGAGCAATAAATAAGAATGGGGTATAGCTCTTGTCTTTCCCATCTTGAAGCCTCATGAAATCGGAATGATTTTTTGCTTAGAGTCTATAATATGTTAATCCTTGTCTGATACTTCCTGTTGACGTTTAACTGATGGACCTATAGTCACTGAGGTGCAAATGTGTTTTAGCACTTCTGTTTGGCTGAATGCAAATGCTGTGGAAATAACTGCTAATGAGTATTACAGCTTTCAGCTTGGACCATGTCACTGTCGGTTCACATGCAGTACACACAAACGAGCAGATGCCTGAAGCCTGAGAATTGGACTCCGTGGAAGAAAGTTTCCAAACAGCAAGTCTGTGTCTTATGACAAAGACCATTACACGTCAGGCTTTCCTAAAACTGGCCATGTGGGTGACAATGGGTGAGGCTGCTGTAGGTTGGGGAGAGACCTAAGAATGTGGCACGCCATGGCCATAACTGGTTTATTCTACTCTTTGCAACTTGTTGGTAATTTCATTTATTTCATAGCTATTTTCTTAGCTCCCATTCCAGACTAAAAGCCGAGGATGCTGAGATAAATTAGACAAATGACTGTTTTTTCTTGCTAGATTCCAAAGACTTCTTGTTTGTGTCTGAAGCATCTGTGAGGTGAGACCAAGGTCCTAGCAGTGACCTGTCACCACTGGTATAGTTAGTCTAGAGCAAGTCACCCTCCCTTTTTCCAGCATTTTTTTTTCCCTTGTAAAACATAGAGATAGATTTCTGTGGCATCTACATCACAGAATTGATGTGAAACTCAAATAAACGAAAGCAAATATATTCTGCCTATTTCAACCTCTGAGTTCTTTTGGGATCCCTTCACTTACTGAGCTGTAGTAGCACTATGGTTCTTTCTTTAGGTGAATTCGCTTGTTATAAGTCTGAAGACTCAGCATGAAACTCACAAAACACAGCCACAGCAGTGGTTTCATTATCAAAACTCCTGCAAGCATTCCAGACGGACTCATTCCCCGCTGGATTCACTTACTGCCTAAGGAGATCTTTTAGCCAGACTTCACTGGGGGAAAATATATATATACACACACATATATATATATGAAGAAAATTAGGAAAAATGTGTTTTTCTTTTCTAACCAGTACTGTATTATGCAAATTCGAGTCTTTCCTATACAGATTTAAGACTTCCTTCTTTGATTTATTTTCTTGATTAAAATAAATCACACACAATTACATGTAAACGTGAGAGGCACCCAGTTTGGATTCCAGACCAGAAGAAATCCAGGAATGGATTTAAAAAGGAAAGCTGGTTCCCATCTCCCTGGAGAATTTATCTTTATTAAAGGTCAGCAAATTTAGAGCGGCTTTGGTAATTTACCACGTGTATGGGAAATAAGTTGTGAGTAAAAGTTTGCACAGAAGATAAGATTTGCTATGTTTTAGATAAACTGGTTTTTGATTATTGAAAGGGTAATTCAAAAAACATTTTAAAATCCTATTGGTTTCTCTGCCTGCTTGTCAGATTTCCCATTGGTGATGAAATCCTGCCAAGTATAGATTTAGTGTTAGTCATGAAATGAGACCTGGCTTGCGGTTACTTGATAATAACTGTGATAATAAATTCATCCATTAATTTCTTTCCTGTTTCTCTACATGGGTAACATTAAACCAAGATGTTATGCTGTTGGATGGAGAGAATCATTTTATTCGCGCGTGTGTGTGTGTGTGTGTGTGTGTGTGTGTTCACTCACATCCTCTTCGGTAACTTCATTATCCTGTGAACTCCCAAAGACTACATCTATTCTTCCTATATAGTACGTGGAGGATAAAGCTAAGATTTGAAATGAGATGCCTGATCTCAGATCATCAAGGCTTATGAGAGACAGTGACAGGTTCTGTGGCCATGGCCAAATACATTAAAACAGGATTCATAATGGACATAATAAACACAGTAGCTTGTGTATAAATGAAGAGGCAAAACTTGCCCTGATCTTCAATCTGTCCCACAGACAAATGAAGCTGGGACCACAGAGTAATAATTGCCAGCTTTGTCGTTGCTGTTGTCTGTACGGTTTCTGTTTCTTTTCCTTTTTTTGTTGTTGTTTTGTTTAGGTTATATTCTTGTTTAAGAGGAAAAAAATAGATCTTTATAAAATGCTTTCTGTTACTTTTGGCCTGAGAGAATTTATGCACCTTCTGGGGGCATATCTAGATGGGCCATGTTTTTCTCCATGGATGGCTGAGAGGCTCACATGTGACACTTTATCACATTTAATGCAGATTTATCAGCATTTTAATGCTTCAGATTTATTATGTCTCACACATAGCAGTGAGATGAGCCTGGCCTTTCCTGCTTCCATGTCTTGAAACGGTTAATGAATCAACAATGATTTGTTTCCTGCTCCTTTCTCCTTCTCTTTACCTTGAAAGGATGGAGAGGATCAAGAAGAACAGGAGTGATTTTTAACTGTGATCCTTTTGTGTGAGGGTGATTTATTGAAACACTCCAAGCTTGAGGTTCTGAATGCCTTTTTGCTCTACACAAAGCAATGAGGGCAAACAACAGAATGATCTTCATGTGTAAAACTGTGCTTGTTTGTGTGGGATTTGGTTTAAACTTGTTTTGAACTGCTGGTTCATTGTTTAAAAATGCACACCTGCACAGAACCAGTTGTGGCCGAAAAGTTTATTAGCAAAGAATGTTGGTCAGTTCCTGGAAATCCTGTATAAAGGAGTGTCATGGTTTTTGTTAAGAATATGATTCCCTCTTAGTTACCAAAACCAGTCCAACATCCAGCTTCAGCAAGGAGGCTTAGAGGAGAAAGAATTTAAGATGGGAAAAGAGTCCAGGAAAATACCCAGGAACACGGGGAAGCAGGGTCAGACCCAGACCTGTACTCTGAGCTTATAATCAGCATAGGGTAGGGGCATGAGAAGGCTCTGAATGTTCTCCCCAGGAATGAGAGCTGATGTCTCAGGTACAAGCAAAAAATGAAGGTGGGAGGTGGTTTTAAAAACTAAGACGCAGGCAGGCATGGTGGCTCACGCCTGTAAGTAATCCCAGCACTTTGGGAGGCCAAGGTGGGCGGATGACCTGAGGTCAGGAGTTTGAGACCAGCCTGGTCAACATGGTGAAACCCCACCTCTACTAAAAATACAAAAACCAGCCAGGTATGGTGACATGCACCTGTAATCCCAGCTACTTGGGAGGCTGAGGCAGGAGAATTGCCTGAACCCAGGAGGTGGAGGTTACAAGGCTACAGTGAGCCAAGATCACACCACTGTACTCCAAATTGATGACAGAGTAAGACTCCATCTCAAAAAATAAAATAAAAAAATAAAAACAAAAACTGAGATCTTTATGACTGCAAACTAGGCATCCTAAATAAGACTCAGCCCTGATATTTTTCAAAGCTTGATGTGTAGAAATGAGGGAAAATGGCCTTTTTATAGCTTCAAGCCTAATCCCTCTTGTGATCCCCAAATCCAGACAGTAGGCTTAAATTCATCTTTGTCTGGGAACAGGAGGTAGCAATAACAATTGTTTAAAGGGAATTTTTTTTAATTTTAAGTTTAGGGGTACGCGTGCAGGTTTGTTACATGAGTAAACACGTGTCATAGGGTTTTGTTGTATACATTATTTCATCACCCAAGTATTAAGCCTAGTACCCACTGGTTATTTTTCTTGATCCTCTCCCTCCTCCCACCCTCTGCTCTCCAATAGGCCCCACTGTGTGTTTTTCTCCTCTATGTGTCCATGCGTTCTCATCATTTAGCTCCCACTTATAGATGAGAACATGTGGTATTTGGTTTTCTGTTCCTGCATTAGTTTGCTAAGGATAATGGCCTCCACCTCCATCCAAATGTAGAGGTATAAGCAATAAACAGAAGCAAGATGCCACCATGTTCTCATGCCAACCCCTGCAAAGGACAGGATCCCATTTCTTTTTATGGCTGTATGGTATTCCATGGCGTATATGTACCACATTTTCTTTATCCAGTCTATCATTCATGGACGTTTAGGTTGATTCTTTGTCTTTGCTATTGTGAATAGTGCTGCAATGAACATACGCATGCATGTATCTTCATGATAGTACAATTTATATTCCTTTGGGTATATACACAGCAATGGGATTGCTGGGTCAAATGTTATTTCTATCTTTCGGTCTTTGAGGAATCACCACACTGTCTTCAACAAAGGTTGAACTAATTTACACTCTCACCAACAGTGTATAAGCCTTCTAAAGGGCATTTTGGTTCTACAGAAAAGAAACTGAGCCCTGTACCGGATGCGGGATGTTTAAAGACTGCAAGGGGCCAAGGGCTCTGCAAAACAATGTCAAGCTTTCTTTGGAGATGGAGTTACAGGAACAGATTAGTCTTTCTTTTAGAGGAAGATTTTGGTGTGATTTTGTTTGACATGGATTTTAGCAGAGTGGGGGCTCAGGGTAGAGGTGCCTCCTAATAGCTGAGATGAGCTGGTTCCTTCAACATGGCGGCTTGCAAGAAGTCAGTGACAGGGCACCGTGGGAAGTCTGTGGAGGGGTTCTGCCATATGTACTTTAATCCCCTTCTGTTTTCCAAAGGCTTTAGTAAGCTCTTGTTAAATCACATGGCCAAGGCCTGGCTTCATGTTTGGGGAAGGCAGTAAGTAGGACAAGAGAGGTAACCTGGGCAAAGCAGGCTGCCACATGAAAGAGGGAAGTAGAGATTCTGGGGGAAATGTGTCTCTCAAGAGGAACCTGGAAAAAGGTCAGAATCCCTAAGGTTATGTAGGATCCCCATAATTTCAGTGTGGAAGAGAAATAGGATGCCTGATGCTGGGTGTTTATGAGGCAGGAGAGAGGCAGGTGGTTGTTACAGGCGTAGACAAAGGCAGATTTCCTGGCCCCTAGCCTGACATCACTGGCCATCCCCTGCAAGTGGCCTCCTACCTGTGTGGCTGTGGGCAAATCCCCTAACCTCTCTAACTCAATTTCTGCATCTGTTAAAATGCAGATCATGTAAGTACCTACCTCCAGAGGTTTAAATGAGGCTTAAATGAGATAATGTATGTTAAGTACTTGGCATAATATCTGGGATGTCAGAAATGTTCAATCACTTCTATTATCTTATAATAGAAGCTAATAGAAATTAAATCTTTACCACTGCAACAGAAATAGGCATGACTATGGGATGTGAGAGGGTAGTTAGGGAGAGGACAAGGGTCTCCTACCCCATACATAATGCCTAACATAGAGTAAATACTCAATAAATTTTTCCCAAGTGATAAATCCTGCAGAACAGCTCTTTTAGTATAGTGAACTGGGATTCAGCTTCACTTACCAAGCCATTTTTCCAACCGCTTTCTGAAATACCCAGTAGAAACAGTACCATTATCCCCCTAGGTCTGTTAGGCCAAGATATGTAAACAGACATTCCAGAATACAGGATATAATCAGATCAATTCTAGATCGTCACTACACACCCCTCTTAATTTGCATCCTGACCTGTGCCCTTGTCTAGAGCCCCTACAGACATTGCTCTGGTTTGGCCTGCTTATGTCAGAGGGCACCCCCTCAGCACGGGACGATCTGTAATAGTTATGAATGAAAGCAGCTAGGGTGGCTGGTTTCTTTGCCAGACCCCATGTGAACATTCTGGGGTGACAGGCCAAGGGAAAGATGTAGAGGTATAAGCAATAAACAGAGGCAAGAGGCCACCGTGTTCTCCATGCCATCCCCTGCCAGTGGCATGGGACAGAGCCAGAGGTAAAGCAAGGGCTACTCTTTAGAAGACTGTGCAGATAAATTTGCACACCATTCAATACCATAAAGAAGGGAAGGGAAGAGGGAGGAAGGGAACTTATTTTTACAAAGCCAGGCTATCACTAAAACATTTCTATGTACCTGTTGTATGTCCTACACACTCAATTGCCAGGAAGATGTTATTGTCCCACTCCAAAAAGGTGAGTAAATGGAGACTACACACATAGCCCAAGTCAGACAGGCAATCTGGTTCAACTCATGTCTACCTGTTCCCAAGCCAGGCCTCTCTCATTGCTCTGTGTTGCTCTCACAGAAAGTTCAGCCATATAGACACCCTCACCTGGGTAGTCAAACCTTCTCCCACAGTTTTCTCCCCACCCATCTGTGACCCTATATCTCACTGTCTCATACGTATAAGGCACAATTAGTCATATGACCTCATTGTTTTGGCTGATTGTTATCAACCAAGGTTTTAACACTTCGTATGCCATAAACTCTTTGAAGGCAAGGACCTTTCCTTACAGAGAGATGTGTCCCCCTGAGAGCCTGTCATAGTACTTTCAAGCTAGCAGGTGCTCAATAGGTAATTGTTATCTGAGCTGCAGTACATTGAACTAAACAATAATAATTTAGCTAACATTTTATGCCATGAGGTTTCATGAAATTGATTGGATAATGAGACAGAGAAAGGAGTTATGTTCTCCCTTACCACAGGCCCCTATTCTGGAGCTAAAATATGTGGGACTTTATCAGGGCAAAAGAGGAACAATCCTAAACCACTCTGAGGAAGAAGGAGGGTTCCAGAACATGCAAAGTGGAATGTTTATTCTAAAGGGACTTGTCCAGGCCTTGTTCTTTGGGAAAGGGTTGGGTAGGGGTCTTAGTTGACCTATGGGGAATAGCTGGATTTTCACATGTAGATTTGGCACTAGTAAGGATCACTGCAAATCCCAATTATAGTTATTGTGTGAAATTAAGTTGTATCTCTGAATCACACATGTTAATTACATTATCTCCAAATGCAGAGCATTGATAATTAAGGGAAAGGAGTCAGTATTTTTAAAGTGTCTTTTGTTAGCTAGGCATTATGCTAGATACATCTCATTTAATCCTTCAGTAGCACTGGGAAGTAGATGTTATTTTCACTTTACATAGAAAGAAACTGAAATTCAGATAGGTTCTTGCTGCTAGGGAGTAATAGAGCTAGGATTATGAACTGGCTCTGCCTTCCCTTTCCTTCATGGAGGAGAGAGTCAGAGATTGGCTGGGTGGTGGCAGGGTTTAAAAATGAAGTTGTGAATATTATAAAGAGTAAACGTGACACAGGGATGTGAATATATTGTGATTAAGCACTGAAAACATTATCCAATTATGGTGGAACTTTTTTCCATACTGGAAGCATGCATTTCATGTATGAAATTTAACAATACACATATACTATGATGTAGCAATTCTATTTTGCATCTCAGTATTTACCACAAAGTATTTACGGTAAAGAAAGACTTACAAATGAGCACAAGGAAGTATGTCCAAGGATTTTGATGGTAGCATTTTTGCAAGAGTAAAAAAAAAAAAAAATAACCAACCAACTAAGCTAAGTCAATCAAACAAACAAAAATCCTTAAAGGTCTATTGATAAGAGAAATGAGAGACAAAATTTTAAAGCAATAATAAGAAAAATCTTTTAGATCAGTAGGAGATGAGTTTTCAGACTGAAGGAGGCATCAAGCTTCCAGCGACATGAATACAAAATGACCCACAACTAGGTACATTATCATAAAAAGTTTCAGAACACCACTATAAAAAAAAAATTCCCAAAAGCCCGTGGAGAGAAAAACGAGTCTTATAAAGAATCAGGGCTCAAAATGGCACTGGTCTTCCGGAAGCAGCACTGGAAGATTAGACAACAATTTAGCACTGCCGACATGTGTGACCATGTTGAGAGCAGGTAAATAGTTCCCTTGGAAAGTTTGGGAATAAATTATTGCTTGGTAGATAGAAGTCTAAAGATAGGAAAAATGTGAGGCAATTATCAATTCCAAGAAAACCAAGAAGTTGTATAGAAAAAGTTATATAATTAGCCAGGTTTGGTGGTCCACAGCTGTAATCCCAGCACTTTGGGAAGCCCAGGCAGGCAATCGCCTGAGGTCAGAAGTTTGAGACCAGCCTGGCCAACATGGCAAAACCCCCTCTTTACTAAAAATACAAAAATTAGCCAGGCATGGTGGCACACATCTGCAATCTGAACTACTCAAGAGGCCAAGGCAGGAGAATCGCTTGAACCCAGGAGGTAGAGTTTGCAGTGAGCCAAGATCATGCCACTGCACTCCAGCCTGGGCAACAGAGTGAGACCCTGTCTCAAAAAAAGAAAAAAAGAAAAAAAAAAAAACAGAAAAAAAGAAAAAAATTGTGTAATCATAGTACTATGTATGTCATCAATGAATAGCACTTACATTTATAATTTTAAAAGTATTTAGCCAGACCTTATTACATTACTATATTGGGACATTGGAGAGAGGAAAAAAATACATGTACAGAATGAGGAGAAGGTGGAAGGTGAACTAAATCATTTTCTATTATAAAAGTCAATCAATAATATCTAAAACTAAAAAAAAAATCAATCAATAGCAGTATATGTATATTATGTAGAACAGCAGAAGAAATCACCTTTCTGGGAAGGGGATGCAGGGGTGCAGAAGGGAGCTGCAGAAGACTGCTGCTTTTATCTGAAAACCTTATCTGAAAGCCTTGCGGCTATTTGCCTATTTAAACTATGTATGTCTATTTATTTTGATTTTAAAAAATGAAACTAAAATGCAATCATTTTGCATGTTTATTGGAAATATTTGGAAAATAAAGTATAAAGATGAAAACGAAAATCACTTGTAATCTGCCACTGAGACATAAGCACTGTTAGTGCTCATACATGTGATCTCCTAGTCTTAGTCTTATTTTCTTTCTAGCTAAACACACTTTGATGAGATCACAGCATTTAAGTTTTATAGGTTCTTTTTACTATTTGACATTATATTAACACATTAACACATTCGTTTAGCATTTTAACACAGTAAAACACGTTTCGTAGATAACAGCTTTGACGGCTTTATAATATTCCAGTTTTGTGGTTGTGTGATTATTTAATGATTAATTTCTTCGTTGGACAGGTACATTGCTTCAATCATTCAACATCATAAACAACGCTGTGATACATATCCTTATACATAAGTTGTTATTTTCATAGTAGCTTCCTTATGATATACCCCCAGAAGTTTATATGAATTCTTGAATTAGTATTTTATTAATGGACAAAATATGCTATCTTAGCAGAAAGAAACAAGAAATAGCCAGAGAGATAATTAATTAAATTAATTAACTAAGATTTCAATAATGGAAAGCATAGGCAAACATATACAGGGAGTAACAGGGCTTACTTTTTAGTACAAGTTTTAGAAATATTTTTAAAGTACATTTATGGTAATCCATAAATAAATGTGCAGATTTTTAAATGCAAAAAAACTTACAGCTCATTGACCACAATGTTTACCTCTGCAGAAGGCCTAAGATTAGAGACGGTGATCAAGAGAATTTAACTTTATCTAGAATATTTGAACATTGTACAAACAGAATGAATTGAATTGCTGTGTGATATAATTTACAATATTCCTTTCTTTATATAGAACTCTTTTTGAAATGAATAAATTTTGTTCCCTCTAATCTCTAAGCATGGACATAACTACTTGTGTCTTAAGGTGATTTACATAGTTGACAAAAGACTTTCAACTACTTTAGTATTTATCACAGAATCCCTGTAAGCTGGGCCATGATTATCTTTTAATCTGCAGCGCGGATATACAGCTTGGACATGACACCAGTATGAGTTAAATTCTCAAACTTCCTTCTGCTGTAGAGCCTGATGTTCAAGAAAATGGACAAACCTTTGTTTTCTAAATGCCTCCCCTCTTCTGTTACCATAGAGCTTATCTCTCCATATTTTTAGAGGAAAATCCCACTTCCTCCACAGGACTCTCCCTGAAGACACAAGCCAAATGGATCTCCACTCACTCACTCCCTCACTCACGATGTTCTGGAGTGCTTATTATGTTCCAGACCCCATGATAAGAGATGAAAATACTGCACATTCAAGGTAGACACAATCCCTGCTTTCCTTCGTGTGGCATGCATTCTCTTTAGGGAAGCAGAAAGCAAAAGTTAGAAAGATAAACAAAATGAAAATTAGTACAATGAAGAATTAAACTAGAGTGATGTGTTAGAATGTGATGATTTGGGGGTAAAATGACTTTAGATAGCATGCTTAGAGCAGGTTTTCTGAGGAAGGGTCTGAGCAGAGACCAAAAGATGAGAAAGCCAGGCATGAGGATGGACGTGGGCATAGCAGTGGAATGCGGAAGTAGGTAGCACAGAGACCAGACTGCAGAGAGGAGCTCATGGGTTCAAATGACTAGGAAAAAAAAAAGTAGTGACTATAATTGCACACAATTCACGTAAAAATTGGTCATACAATGACCCATTAAATATTTGTGTTTGCTGTTTTACACGTAATGATTTTAACATCAGAGGAAGGCAAGAATATTTATTAAGTACCTACTCAGGGCTGCCCAACTGACAACCCCAGGGGATGCCACTTGCCCTGTACTGATGTGAGTGAGGGTCCCTGCAGCTCTGTCATGTGGAAGTACAGCTGAACGTTCTGCTAAGCACTTGACATGGCTCATCTCATAGAACCCAAAGTGTAGATATTATTAGTGTCCCCACTTTAAAGAGAAACTAAGACTAGGTGAGCTTAGGTAACTTGCCTGTGGTTATATAACAGATTATGCAGCAGGCACGCAGTAAAAAAGTATTTTTAATGTAGGTGATCTGACTCCAGAGCTATTCTGCTTCGTGGTCCCCATCTGCTGTTGATGTTGCATCTCACGAAACTCACATAAACTCTGTAGAGGCAACAAGCATGCATTCTACTACTTGGTGCAGCTGCAACACCCTCAACAGAATGCTATACTCCTAATATATACTGAGTACTGCTTATTGACTGATTCTATGAAAACTGTAAGTATTAAGTCACTTGTGAATGAACAAAATCCAGAGAAAGCAGAAATCCTATGACAATGGGTGAATTAATGGTCTTACTGGTATACACTTTTGGGAATCAACTGGAAACCCTTCCTTAGGGTCACTTACAATTCCCTTCCTTAGGAAATAACTCTAGGTCTGAAACTCAATCATTCTAAAATGACCTTAGACATATGGAATAGAAATAATATCTTGAGATGTTATTCTAATCAATTCATCGAGATTTAGGTAAGTAAGTATCTGAAAAGGTTTTTGTGCTGCATGTTAATAGGGAGATGAAGTCTACAAGACCTAATATTTCATCAAAATCATTGGGCCACATCTAGGAAAGGTCAAGTCCATGGTGAACTTTTTCTTCATCTTTTAAAATAAAAAGTAGCAATACTCATACCAATGATCCCAGGACTTTGAGAGGCTGAGGTAGGAGGATGGCTTGAGGCCAGAAGTTTGACACCAGCCCATGCAACATTGTGAGCCTGTCTCGAAAAAAAATTTTAAATCAGCAAGGCATGGTGGCAAACGCCTGCAGTCCTGGCTTCAAGGGAGGATGAAGCAGGAGAATCATTTGAGCCCAGGAGTTCCAGGCTGCAGTGAGCTCCCATCACACCACTGCACTCCAGCTGATATAACAGACCAAGACTCTGTTCCAAAAACACAACAAAACAAAAAAGAAAGAAAGAAAGAAATTAAGGAATAAGGTACATGTACATTTTTGTGGCAGGCAGATTCTTATGGTGGCAGACTCACAATCTCTGCCTCCTGGTATTCATGTGCTGTATCATTCTTTATCCTTGACAGTGGGAAGGAAGGATTCATGATTTGCTTCTAGCCTATAGAGTGTGGTAAACATAGCAAGGTGTAAGTCATTGTGTGTACATGAGTATGTGATTATGTGATATTACACTGCAGCACCTGTATTGCACATGCATTGTCTCTCTCTTTCTCTCTCCCTCCGCCTTCCTCTCTCCCATCTTAGCTAACTTTGAGAAGCCAAGAAACCATGTCAGGGTACCCCACACAGCACAGAACTATGAGGCAGCCTATAGGGTCCGATGACAGCCAGAAAGAAGCCCTCGTCTAGTTGTGAGGAGCTGAATTCTGCCAACAACCTAAGTGAGCTTAGAAATGAATCCTTACCCAGTCAAGCCTCAAGTGAGACCACAACCCCAGCCAAAGCCTTGACTGACGTCATGTGAGACTCTAAGCAGAGGACCCAGTTAAGCCATGATTGAACTCTTGACCTGCTGAAATGGTGAGATAATAAATGTATGTTGTTTTGTTGATTTAAGCCACTAAGTTTGTACTAATATCACTGCATAAAAATAGAAAACTAAACATTATTCCATTGAGAGAATTCAAATTCGAGGCATATCTTTGGAAACAGGCTTTGTCTGAGAAGGTATAAAATTGGAGCACTTGCCAGTGTATTGCTCATGGTGGAGATGAAGGTCAAAGGAAGCCATGCGCCCTGCCCCATAGGCCAGCCTTGACCTTTCTGAACCAGGATCCTTTTGCTGTCACTCCATGGAAGTGTTGAAATGTCGGTTGTGTTTGCATGTGTGAAGGGATCTTACACAGAGGGCCCATGTTTCAGAACATGCACGTGGTGTTTTTACAGCAAAAATAATGTTGGTTTGCAGGACCTACATATGTAGGATTTTACTAGAGCACAGAGGCCTTAGAAAAACCTCCCAACCCAGCAAGGTTGTGTTTTCTTTTCAAAGAAATACAAACCAAGCTTAAATTAAATCAATAGAGAAGGTAACAGTGATAAAAGGGGGAACAATTACCTAAGCACAGGATAACAAAAAAGAAAGTAGCAGTCTACATATATGAACCTGGGAGAGAGAAAATGCAACTAGAATTTAGGGGGAGCTATTCCTGTTTCTCCAAGAAATGTGCTGATTTATCTTCTTATTAGGAGATCCTAGCTAAGTGCCTTCTTGTCGAAAGGATAGCAGGTAGGCTATACATGCCAGCCACTTGCATATTAAAGGTTCCTGTTCTCTTTCTAGCACCTGTAGCAAGAAGTGGGATGCTCTGGATTGGAAGAGGAACAGCAAAATGTTGGCAAAATAGTTTAAAGCCAGAAAGAAGCTCTCATCCTAGTTATAAGAAACTGGATTCTGCCAACAACCTAAGTGAGCTTAGAAATGAATGAAAACAGCTTACAACGATCCAAAGAGAGGTGATCAGAGGCAAAGAGGAAATGTTAAGGCAGGCTAAAGACAAGTCCGGGAAGAAAATGAAAAAAAAATTCCCTAATGGGTGATTCGAAAACAATCATAAGGATAATAATAGTTGAGTAAACACCAGTAGAATTAAGCAAGAATATTGAAAATAATTTATTAACATATTAGCCTGGTACCATGGCTCACACCTGTAATTCCAACATTTTGGGAGGCCAAGGCGGAAGCTCACTTAAGCATGGGATTTCAAGACCAGCTTGGTCAACATAGAAAGATGCTGACTCTACAAAAAAAAATGATTATCCAGGCATACTGGCATACACCTGTAGTCCTAGGTACTCAGGAGGCTGAGGTGGAAGCATCGCTTGAACCCAGGAGTTTAAGACTGCAATTACCTATTATCGTGCCACTGCATGTCAGCCTGGGTGACAGAGCAAAACTTTGTCTCTAATAAGAAATTATATTGGCTTCTTCACTGAGCTAAGTTTTCATTCATTTAACCAATATTAGCATACACTAGCTTTTATTTTCCTTACAACCCTAGAAGGTAAATAATATTGTTAATCCCCATTTTACAGACAAGACTGAAAGAGGTTAATTTGCCCAAGTCACATGGAAAGAGCTGAGTTTTGAAGTCAGAGCTCTCTGATCCTAATTTTCTCACATTTAATACAAGAAATGTCAAGTTCTATGGTTTAATAGAAAGGAAATGCAGGGCACTGTCTATGTTAAGAAATATCCATGTACAAATGGGAAGAAATGTAATGAGTTATTCCTGGGGGCTGAGGTGCTGGCAATTGCAGAAAGTATCCCTGTGAGATGAGAAGAACAAAGGCATCCAAGACATGAGCAGGAGAAACGCTCTCATAATAAAAGAGTCAGAACAGTGGAAAATGGATCCCTTGTTCTTTGATTTAAAAATTACTTATCTAACCATTGTGCCAGTGCTTCATATAGTGAATCAAAGAGGCGATCTGTTGCAGAATCACCTGGAACTTTGTTAAAAGTGAGATTCCAGCACTCTGATTTAGATCATTTATGTAATGGGTTATTCCTGAGGGCTGAGGCGCCTATATCCCTGAGAGATGAGTAGAACAAAGGCACCCAAGACATGAATAGGATAAATGCTCTTAGAATAAAATAGTCAGAATAGTGGAAAATGGATCCCTGTTCTTTGATTTAAAAACTGCTTTTTGTAACCATCATGTCTGTGACGGTTAATCCCGAGAGTCAACTTGATTGGATTGAAGGATGCAGTATTAATCCTGGGCGTGTCTGTGTGAGTGTTGCCAAAAAAGATGAACATTTGAGTCAGTGGGCTGGGGAAGGCAGATCCACCCTTAATCTGGTGGGTACAATCCAATTGGCTTCTGGCAAATGTAAAGCAGGCAGAAAAACATGAAAAGAGAGGTCAACCTAGCCTACCAGCCTACATCTTCCTCCCATGCTGGATGCTTCCTGCCCTCCAACACTGGACTCCAAGTTCTTCAGTCTGGGGACTTGGACCGGCTCTCCTTGCTTCTCAGCTTGCAGACAGTCCATAATGGGACCTCATGATCATGTAAATTAATACTTAATAAACTCCCTTTTATATTATACTATATATATATATAATTATAATTATTATTATTACCATCTATCTAGCCATCTGTCCATCCCATTAGTTCTGTCCCTCTAAGAGAGCTCTAATGTAGATTTTGGTACCAGGAGTGGTTCTAGAAGAACGCAATATTAATGAGAGTTCTTTAATTGGTTTGGGGGTTTCTGGAGTTGGCTACTTAATATGATTAGACCCCAAAATGCTAAGAACTCTATGTCTAATAATATAGAGAACACTGATAGTTCTTGGTGTGAACTGTTTAGAGAGTTATGCAAAATAAATGCATTTGACACTATTGGTTCACTGCTTGTGAGAGGCAAGGACTTCAGTGACACTATACTACTTTTGACCATATGTGGAGAACCAAGGAACATAATGAAGCTGGTTGGTTGCTCCTAAGTTCAGTGGACAATGTGATGAAAGCAAATTATAAACTCAGGGATTCTGTCTCCCAGCTTTAGAAGCAGATACTGAGCCTAAAATCCGCTAAGACTGCCCTGAGTGAGTCTTATCTCCTATGGAAGATAGGAGATAGCTGAAATTCTGGAAAAACAGACACAAGCTCTTATCATGTGAGTGGTTGACCTACAATAAAAGATGCATGCACAGCCTCGCCAGATGTCTACTGTTAAAGTGAGGGCATTGACTGGAAAAGAGTGGGACCCGGAAACTTGGAATGGGAATGTGTGGGAGGACCTGATGAAGCCGGGGACGCTAAGTTTGTAAACTCTGATGAACCATTTTTGGCAGATGAGTTGCTGCATTTGGCCCCTTCTACAACCAAGAAAGAGGCACAACAGCATTCCCATCCCCATAGCGGCAACATCCCCAGCCTGACTCATGCTGCCATCAGCCTTTCCACCTTTGTCTGAGGAGATAAACCCTGTGCTGCCTGAGGCAACAGTGTTGGCCTCCCCTGAGGCAGGCGCCAGGCAAGATAATGTCGATTCTCCTCAGGAGCCACTCCCAACACTGCTGTTTGCTTCTAGACCTATAACTAGAGTAAAGTAACAGTGGGCCCCTAGAGGTGAGGTTGAGAGTGTGACCCATGAGGAGGTGTGCTATACTCTAAAATAACTGTTTGAGTTCTCTCACTCATGTAAACAGCAATCTGGAGAACAGGCATGGGAATGGATATTAAGGGTATGAGATAATGGTGGAAGGAACATAGAGTTGGATCAGGCTGAATTTATTGATTTGGGCCTACTAAGTAGGGACTCTGCATTTAATGTTGCAGCTCAGGGAGTTAAAAGTTCTAATAATTTATTTGCTTAGTTAGCTGAAATATGGATTAAAAGATGGCCTACTGTGAGCGAGCTGGAAATGCCTGATCTTCCTTGGTTTAATGTAGAGGAAGGGATCCAAACACATAGGGAAATTGAGATAGCAGAGTGGAGTAGTCACTTTAGACGTACTCATCCCAGCTGGGAGAGTCCAGAAGATACACCCTTGACTAATGCCTTGCAAAATAGATTTGTGAGGGCAGCACCTGCGTCTTCGAAGAGCCCTGTAATTGTTTTTCTCTGTATGTCAGATCTAATGGTGGGAACCACAGTCACTCAACTACAGAATTTAAATACAATAGGAATAATTGGATCCTGAGGTAGCAGGGGCCAAGTGGCAGCACTCAACCATCAAAGGCAAGGTGGGTATACCTACCATAATGGACAGCAGAGGCAAAGTGGCAATCAGAGTAGTCTGACTCTTGTAGAGCTCTGGCATTGGCTAATTAATCATGGTGTTCCTAGAAGTAAAATTGACAGGAGCCTACTGCATTCCTACTGAAATTATACAAACAGAAAACTTCTAGGTTGAGTGGATGAAAGACTAATTTGAATTACAAAAACAGAGAATCACAGCCCCTCAATCAATTTCCAGACTTGAGCCAGTTTACAGACCCAGAACCCCTTGAATGAAGGGGAGGTCAGGTCCCCTTGAAGAAGAACATCACTACATTACCGACAATTTATGCAGTGAATCTTTCTCCCATCCTTTCCCAAGGAGACCTCCAGCATTTTACCAGGGTAACTGTGCACTGAGGAAAGGGAAATGATCAGACATTTTGGGGACTACTGGACACTGACTCTGAGCTGACGTTGATTCTCGGGGACCCAAAACGTCATTGTGGTCCTCCCGTTAATATAGGGGCTTATGGGGGTCAGGTCTGACTTACAGAGGGTCCAGTGGGTCCCTGGATTCATCGTGTGGTCGTTTCCCCAGTGCCAGAATGCATAATTGACATAGATATAGTTAGCAGTTGGCAAAACTCCACATTGGTTCCCTGACTGGCAAGGTGATGGCTATTATGGTGGGAAAGGCCAAATGGTAGCCATTAGAGCTGCCTCTATCTAGAAAAATAATAAATTGAAAGCAATATTGCATCCCTGAAGGGATTGCAGAGACTAGTGCCACCATCAAGGACTTGAAAGATGCAGGGGTGCTGAGTCCCACCACACCTCCATTTAACTCTCCCATTTATCCTGTGCAAAGACAGACGGATCTTGGAGAATGACAGTGGGTTACCATAAGCTTAACCAACTGGTGACTCCAATTGCAGCCACTGTACCAGATGTGGCTTCATTGCTTGAACAAATTAACACTTCTCCTGGTACCTGGTATGTAGCCATTGATTTGACAAATGCCTTTTTCTCTGTTCCTGTCCATAAGGCCCACCAGAAGCAATTTGCCTTCAGCTGGCAAGGCCAGCAGTATACCTTTACTGTCCTACCCCAGGAGTATATCAACTCTCTGGCTTTGTGTCACAATCTTATTTGAAAAGATCTTGGTCGCTTTTTCACTTCCTCAAGATATCACACTGCTTCATTACACTGACGACATTATGCTGATTGGATCCAGTGGGCAAACACACTGGACTTATTGGTAAGACATTTGCATGCCAGAGGATGGGAAATAAATCCCGCTAAAATTTAGGGAGCTTCTGTCTCAGTAAAATTTCTAGGGATCCAGTGGTGTGGGGCCTGTTGAGACATCCCCTCTAGGGTAAAGGATGAGTTGCTGTGTTTGGTCCCTCCTACAACCAAGAAAGAGGCACAACATCTAGTGGGCCTATTTGGATTTTGGAAGGAACAAATTCCTCATTTGGGTATGTTACTCCAGCCCATTTATTGAGTGACCTGAAAGGCTGCCAGTTTTGATTGAGGTTCAGAACAGCAGAAGGCTCTGCAGCAGGTCCAGGCTGCTGTGCAAGCTGCTCTGCCGCTTGGGCCATAGGACCCAGTCCAATGGTGCATGAGGTGTCAGTGGCAGATAGGGATGCTGTTTGGAGCCTTTGGCAGGCCCCCATAGGTGAATCACAGTGGAAGCCTCTAGGATTTTGGAGCAAGGCTATGCCATCTTCTGCAGATAACTACTCTCCTTTTGAGAGACAGCTCTTGGCCTGTTACTGGGCTTTTGCGGAAACTGAATGTTTGACTATGAGCCATCAAGTCACCGTGCAACTTGAATTGCCTATCACGAACTGGGTGCTTTCTGACCCCATCTAGTCATAAAGTGGGTCATGCACAGCGGCATGTTTCATCTAGTGAATCAAAGGGACAGCCTGCAGCAGAATCACCTGGGAACTCTGTTAAAAGTGAGATCCCTGCGTCCTGATTCAGATCCTTTTTAACAAGCATTGACGTGGATACACACTAAAGCTACGGAAAGATTCTGCACTGGTATGTAAGCTGCGGAATGCTACTTGCTAGGAGTGATGGCCATAGTACGGGATGTTGTAGTAACACTAACAGGAAGCTTAGCTCACTGGGGAACCCAAATTACATATTTACCTGACCTAAATCCATGGCACAGGTAAAGAGGAAGAAGGAGGAGGAGTAGAACAAGGTGGATGAGGAGTGAGAAGGAGGGAGGATGGGAAGGTGAAGGAGAAGGAAGAGAGGAATAAATTGACATCACCTATCCCTTCACTCCTACCCTAAACAAATGAATGACGGAATGAATGGGACATGCTATAAGCTGGCAACATGTCCCCCTGGCCTGGTCTCCCTGGATGAAGCTGTAGTGAGTGGCAGTGAGCACAACATCAGCACTGCCAAGCTTCTACAGCTACAGCAGGAGCATGGCTGACGGAGTATAACCCATCACTAGTGACCAAGACAGGAAAGTCTGAATGGACCGTCATTTTGGGAAACACCTGTAAGATGCCTGAAATTTGAGAATTTCTGTAAAAAAGATCTATATTCTCGGGATCTGTATTCAGATTGTCCTGCATTCAGCATGACTCTGGGATGAATATCAGAGACAGGCTGCTCAGGAGGCTGTGGCCTGCCCTCTCTGCCTCTCTCAGCTAGACAAAGGACATGGAACACTGGGTTTCATCCTCTTTACTTTTATGCTTTCTGGTGAAAGGTCAAAAAGCGGACTGCAGATGAACCCAAGAGATGACGCACTATGGAATCCTTTTTCTTTCTATCATCTCTGGAGAAATGCATTTTATCCCAGCATCCCACAATCTCTCTTACTACAGACTATTACCTGAATACCTGCAGCCCCTCTACTTCGAAAGGCATCCTTGCAGTGTGTTCACTGTTATTACTCTTGCCAACAGACATGAGACAGAGTGATGTTTCTAAAAATAAAATGGCTCCACATTGCACTACTTGTCCCAGAATCACACTACATCCTGAAACAGGGCCGGAACACCATTCATAGCAACTCCCTACTGCCAGGAGATTTGTTTTCAATGCACCTGACAAGCCACATGCAATTCATCCTCAAAGCCTACTTGTCAGGGGAATAAATACCAAGTGTCAGAATTTCCTGAGAAATCTAGCGATGGAAAAGCCTTTAAGGATGAACAAATTAATTTCTGTTCTAACAGTGGCAACAGAAGGAAAGCAAAGTGAAGAGGTGCAGAAGAGGAAGTCCAGGTCTGATTTTGGATAAGGCTGAAGATGAGTTACACTGTTAATGCAAAACAGATACACAAAGCTTTTTCAGACAGCAGATGCCCAGGAAAAGGAGGCTGGCCAGGGAATGTCTTGTAGCCAGGAGAGGTCCTTTGCTTCTGACAATTAGCTAATTTTTCATGAAAACATCGATCCGTGGAAGTTCATTGTGGAATCATCTTTACTCCTACTTTTGCCACCTGTGTCCTGGGGTCATTTCTCCAGGTGTCCTATCCCAGGGCTAACATGTGTGCACCCTAATTTCCCCATCTTGTTTCCACCTCTGCATTTCTCTCTAGTGCAGTCAGACCAAAAGCTATGCTCTAGAGGGCCACTCAATACTTCAGGCTGGAGGCTTCTCGAAGCCAACATGTTAGAGGTGCTCTGGAAATCTAACAATGTAATGGTTTCCATTAAATACTGAATCTTGCCCTGTAGGGATGGAGTCTAGAAATTCATAAATTATGTAATCTAAGGGCTTTGCTGATGACTGATAAAATCAAATTAGCTGCTTTGGGCTAAGGACGAATTTGAAACAGAATTTCCTCCTTTGAAGAGACAGTGACAAATCTCTTGACAGATCTGCATGTCAAGGTTTTTTTTTTTTTTTTTTTTTTTTTTGGTAGAACATTTAATAGAATCCTTTGTTAGGCAAAGTAAATGAGACTGGCTTAGGTTATGAACTAATTTTTATTCCCCCCTAAAAATGTTTATTTCTGTTATATTATCAAAGCCATACTCAACCATACAAATTTTATTTTTAAAAGCAGAAAAAAAAATTACCCATAATTCTAGCAGTCCAATAAAACCTGACATTTAGAGCATCTCCTTTCAGGCATGTGGTTGAATAAGTATGCATATTTCTACAGAATTGAAGTTATATAATACGTACATATACACATACACACACGTGTATGGATATTTACTTTATATTCATTAAAACCTGATTTAATGGCTGTATAATATTTCATGTTCTGTCTCCATTTTTGATTACCGCTTTAGGATACTGATTCCACCAAAGGGTCCAAATAGTTTTAAGTAGCTTAATATACATTGCCGATTATTTTCCATAAATTCTGATTCATTTTGTAATCCTGCCAGTAATATATGGACTTTTAATTTTCTTTTTTGGGTTGGGCATTGTATTAGTCTATTTTCATGCTGCTGATAAAGACATACCTGAGACTGAGTAATGTATAAAGAAAAAGAGGTTTAATAGACTCACAGTTCCACGTGGCTGGCTGGGGAGGTCTCACAATCGTGGTGAAAGGTGAAAGGCACATCTTACATGGCAACAGGCAAGACAGAAAATGAGAACCAAGCGACCATCAGATCTCATGAAACTTACTCATTACCATGAAAACAGCATGTAAGAAACTGCCTCCATGATTCAATTATCTCCCACTGGTTCTCTCCCACAACATGTGGGAATTATGGGAGCTAAAATTCAAGATGAGATTTGGGTGGGGACACAGCCAAATCATATCAGACATTAAAAACTTATAACAGAATTCACTTAATATATGTCAATACTTTCCAAAATATTTACTCACTTGTTAGGTGAAAACTGCATCTCATTGCTCTTTGAATTGACTCATGACATTGATTGCTTTTTAGGCTTTGAAATTACTTTTTTATTTTTTAAAGTGAAGTAATTCATGAAGAGTTTTGCTCTGTTCTACTTCTCCCTGGTTGTATCATTTCCTAATTTACCACGTTAGTAATTATGACTGATGCAACCAAGAGTGTGTATTTCGAAGTAAAAATACGTTACTTGTAAGCTGAATAATTCCATAGTCACATATAATCCAGTACTAGTGTGGTTTCTCATTAAACAAGCAGGACAGGAGGCAAGATTAATAGTTTTCAAACATATCTATCTTTTGTCTTCTCTCCTAGAGATCACTGTTTTAAGGATCCAATTTGTAATCCATTCTATACTTTTAAAAATTCCTTTGCTTTATTTATGTAATTTTCAATCATCGCTGCTTAAAAGCTTCTTACTCTCCCCTCTCTTCATCACACACTGCATCCAACATCTCATACCACTTAGTCCTTGCCTTGTGCTGATTACAGCCGCTTTCCTCCCAGCCCTCCTGCCTTACATTCCTCTATCCCTACTTCAAATTTGGTATCATAGAAGTCTAGAATCAGGTTGCCAAAGAATGCACTCTGGTTGGTAAAATGATCAGACACCCACATGCACATTGATATATCTTTTCATCACACTGGCTTTTTGAACCCTTCTAGCTGTCAATATATAAATGAGGCTTTGAAGCACACCATCATCATTTGCACAATATAGTCCTGACTCAAACTGAGTTAGCACTTGTCGATGTGCATAAGAGTAAACAGTCAAAAAGTAATTATTTAGTGCCCACTATGTTCAAGGTGTTGTGCGACCCTCGAGAAGCAGAAATAAGTTGCAAAGATGAAGATTATCTGGTTACTGCTTTCTATGTGCCTTCAGTTGGAAAGATAAAAAATGTAAACATGGGGAGAAAAGCCCTACCTGTCAAAGAAAAAGGTAATAATGATGAAATTAAAGAGAAATATGTTTGAAAAATAATAGCCACTAGACTAGTGCAACAAGACTGCAACGCACATTCTCCCATCCTCTGTTTTCAAACAAGATACAACCATCCCAAATTGCAATATAAGACAGTAAGGTCTCCAGCTTTCAACTTTTCAATGTAGTCTGGGTGCAGAGAAGGTGACCTTAAATTTTGGATTTACCAAATGTGGTTTTGCTGTCATGAATAGAGTTGCCATGTGGTCTACAACAGAAGCGTCCATTTCATTTGTTGTTTATTGAGTGTGGCAGGCACTGTACCATCCACTGGGTATAGCCGTGCACACAATAAATATGGCCCTTCCTTTCCAGCAGTTTCAGGGGGTGTATTTTGTGCACTGACTTCAGTTTTAGCTCTGTTTGACCTTGTTTTCCCTTTGCCTAATCTTTCTTCCTCACTTCTAAGTCTGTTTTTTTTTTTTCTGTGTTGTATGTTTCTTTGTAAGATGCCATGAATTCCTAAAACAAAACTGAATATAAACAACAAATGAATGCTTCCAGTTAGTCATGTGCCAGCATGTCTTGCTTTGTACTTGATTAGCTACTTGAAGACAAGGGCTCTGTCTCCTTCATTAGGACATAGTATTTATCTTTATGTTTGTCTTCATACTCAGCACTGGATGTGGTATAGTGCTCAATAAATATTTGTGGCTATAATTTGTCCCACTAAAATAGTTTTTTTTTTAGACAGAGTCTTACTCTGTCACCAGGCTGAGGTGCAGTGGCGTGATCTTGACTCACTGCAACTTCCGCCTTCCAGGTTCAAGCAATTCTCCTGCCTCAGCCTCCCAAGTAGCTGGGACTACAGGCACATGCCACCACTCCCAGCTAATTTTTGTATTTTTAGTAGAGATGGGGTTTCATCATGTTAGCCAGGATGGTCTCGATCTCTTGACCTCATGATTCGCCTTCCTTGGCCTCCCAAAGTGCTGGGATTACAGGTGTGAGCCACTAGGTGATGGGCACTGCCCTTGATTTAAAAAATAGTTGTGTAATCACTTAGGCAAGGGTGATAAACTACCCTAAGTAAAGTATTTGCACAGGGAGTATTGGGTTTTACAAATCTCCTGGATTATGAATACATAAAAGACATCCAAAACTGATAACTTCACTTTCCAGGAAAAAAAATAGTTGCTCAATAGTTCATTATAATTACTGACAACCAAGATAAAAATTGTCTCTCTGAGAGACACTTTCGTTACAGACTCTTGCTGAAGCTCAGAATCAGGATGAAAAATAGGACTGATATAGAGGTAAACTGAGTAATTCTATCTTTTCCAGTTTCCATTTGACACTCAAAAAGAAAAAAATTAGGAATGAAAAGTTTTGCTTTTTCTTTGGAAATGATCCTTCCCTGTTTGACTTAGCAGGGAACATTGCTGTCTAATGAAGCAATGCTGAGTGGTCAGAAGTGAAAGGTAGTGTGTATAAGAATCCTCCTTTGGGACTGGTCCATGATGGGTACTTTGTGATGTAATCACTGATAGTAATAGGGTGGTAGTTTACCCAGGACTTGATCACCACAGCTTCCATCTAATGAGTGTGAGTGGGCATTTATCCTGTCTGTGAAGGACATAGAAGTATGTTTGGGAGGTGCAAATGAACAAACACACCAAAGAAGAATTCTGGCTCCAGATACTGGGGAGGAGCTCATGGAGAAGGTCTTGGAGGTTGAGTGAGTCAGACAGCCAGGCACGTTAGTACAGGAGTGGGAAGCCATGAGTAAGTACCAAGGCATGGTAATGGAAAATGTGGCAGCTTTTGGTTAGGCAGATTGTATGGCTGGACCATTGAGACGATGTCAAAAGACCAAAGTATCAATATATGTTGAGACATGTGTGACTGAATCTCATGTTCTGGTTCCTGCTAGATGTTTAGAGCCCCATACAGCCAGATCCAGGTCAGGGAACTTATCTCTTACATTTTTTGTTGGCCCTGGGAGGAATCGCATGGAAGTATACTGCCTCCCCTGCCCTCCCGCCCTCCCCTCTCCCCTACATCTAAGCTAGGACAGTTTCTACACATCTCCTGGGAATTGGAGAACAAACACTGTTATCTCATTCATTCACCTGGACAAGTGGTTCTTAAGATACAGCCACTGAAATCCTAAGGTTCCTTTGAGAACACCTCATGGCTCCTCGGAAATACAGTGTAAAATAACCAAAGTGGGGAAGGAATAGGAGCAGATACCTATCCCCTATGTCAGAGACAGCAGGTCAGCATCGGTCTGTTTTATGTATTAGTCCTTTGCATAATGCTGTCTCTGGACAAAAAAAAAAAAAAAAGGATTCCACACCACCAAAACAAACCAACAACAATAAAACAATAAAATATTATTTTATAATAAAAATATAAAATATTATATCTGAATATTTTGAAAACCACAGCAAACTTGTGGGGTTGAAGGGAGGGAGGAAGGAAGAGAAGATACAGGAGAGGTGAGTGCAAAGAAGGAGGGACGTGAAAGTCCAGGTATCAATATCAATTGCCAGAATGACTGCTTTTATAAGACATTAGGAACTGATTTCAATTTGCTTAGGCAGGGGAGGGAATTTCCAAATCTATAGCTAAGTGTAACTTGGAATTTTAAGACTTTCACCATCTGAAAGAAATGAAAGAAACTACTTCATGGAAATATGGGAGAAAGAAGATGCATTTCTCTTGGCTTGGCTAACTTCAATAATATCTATAATTAAGATAGCTATTATTTTAATCCATTTTTTAAAGTAAGAAAACAAGTCTCAGAAAGTTAAGTAACATTCTGCAAACTCACAGTTGGTAATAATAATACTGGTAATGAATAAACTTAGAGATGGCTGATAGAGATCATGTAAGATGTTCCCAGTTTCTCCAAGTCCAATTTCAAGGGCAAACACTGGCTATGGGACCCAAGATCACTTGGTTATATTGGAAAATTCCACAGGAAGAATTTCATTCATCCACCACAGCTACTGAAATCTTTGGATCTTTTGTTCCATGACCCTTATCTCTTGTCTCCTTTCCCCCATGAACTACAATATAGTTTTTAAAGCAGTGAGATGGATGAGATATGCCAAGCTTTTACATGCAAAATGTGGTTAGTGGTATTGTAATTATTTCTAAATTAGTATCAAAAATTTCCCTTTATGGCAATCACCCTCAAAGCTTCAAATAAATATATTAAAATTTTTATCTTAAAAAAGGTTTCTATTTGTAATAAAATATTCCATTCCATATAGTTCAGCACCAATATCTATTTAGTTCTTTTTTTACCTTTAATCTCTTAGTCTCAGCTAACTCATTTTTTAAATGGACAAAATCGGGCCTGCTTCAAAGAGTAGTGCAGCAATATTAAAGTACAGGTCTTTCTCTTCTATCTGATTATAAAGTTCTCAAATGGAGCAGCTGTCTCATTGAGTTAATAAATCATTTCACTGGATTAAAGTTGTTGTTTTACAGGTACTGCCTCTAAGACAGGCTCCCCAGAGTTTAAGGCCACAGCAGTTTCATAGCTGAGCACTGCTGGGGCACACAGCTCTGATCATGGTAAGGAGCTGTGACCAACAGGAAGAAAACTGAGATGATGACACCAAAGGGAAGGAGGAAGGGAAGAAGGAAGGAGTCATAAATACACAAAAACCTGCACGGACAAACAGAGCAAAAGAGCAGATGATGACTGTCAATGGCAATATCCTCTCTTATCTCAGTGGTGCTTGTGCTGTATCACTGTGGAGGTTTCCCTGCCCTCAGCATCCTCCAGGCTGCTCTCAGGCTCTGCTGATGCCTCTTCTCCATCTCCACCTGCTGCCCTAGGCTGAGCCAGTTCAGCTCTTGTGCATTCTGCACTTTACATTCTTTCTCCTTTTGCATTGTATCTCAGAATTCCTGCCACATGGAGGAAGACCTATCAGTGCCTGCTAAAAGGTTCTGTACCTCACGCAGATCCAGGGTGGACACTGAGGAGAATATACCTCCTGGTAGTGATCTTGCACCATCAAAAAAATTTTTTTTTTTTGAGACAGTCTTGTTCTTTCACCAGGCTGGACTGTAATGGTGTGATCTTGGCTCACTGCAACCTCACCTCCTGGGTTCAAGCTCAGCCTCCTAAGCAGCTGGGATTACCGGCATGCACCACCACATCTAGCTAATTTTTGTATTTTTAGTAGAGAGGGGATTTAACTCTGTTGGCCAGGATGGGCTCGATCTCTTGACCTCATGATCCTCCCGCCTCAGCCTCCCAACCTGCTGGGATTATAGGCATGAGCCACCATGCCTGGCTGCATCACCTAAATTCTATGCAACTGACACACAATAAACTGTTTGAAATAAGACTTGGTGACGTCTTTATCATTGTTCAGAATAGCTACAAGTAAATGTTAAAAGCCTTTTTTGCTAGCTGCATTGTGAAATGGTTTAGTCTGAAAAGAACTGAAGCACACATCTCAGGGATGGTTGTGGACAGCACTGAGTCATTTTAATGAAAGTCACCTTCTAGCTCCGAAGGCCCTTGGCCAACTGGTCTGCTAGTCTGAGAATTCTCTGCAGGTTAGCAAGAGCAAAACCTCAATGACTTTGAGCTGTAGTGTAGTTGAATCCCTGTGTGGTAGCTGCATGTAAAACAGCAGCAAGGAAGGCAGACAGAGGGGCTGAACACTGTTTATTGGTTGTCTGAAGTTGAACACTCTTCATACAAGTCCTACAGACCTCTTTCTGTCTGGCTTACCGACAGACAGATCACCCAGCGTAGGAACCAATCAGGTCACTGCCTTTATTACCACATCATTCTCAAGCACTTTACTTGTGACAATGTCCAACCTTGGCAATATTTAAACAGTCAGCAGTATTAGGGCAGGGGCCATAAAGAACTTGGCTCAAGCCTCCTTTGTATATGGGGGAGGAGCTCATGATTGGGGACGCGCCAATCTGCAACCACAGTGATATAGATGTATTTAGAAGGCCCAGGGGTTATCCAACCACATTGAGAATTGAGTCCAAAGGGCCTTTGAGCTGTTAATTGTCAAGTTCCCTTTCAGAGGAAAACGTTTAAGAATAACTCCCCTTGGGTTGCTCTCTAGAGTAGAAAATCTGTCTAGAACAGGATTTCTTAAGCTTTGCATTATTGATGTTTAGGGCCAGATAATGCTTTGTTGTGGGAGGAGTGGGGCATTGTCCTGTGCATTATAGTATATTTAGCAGCGTTCCTGGCCTTCACCCTTTAGATGCCAGTAGCATCCCCACTGCCCAGTGGTGACAACCAAAAATGTTTCCAGACATCCCCAAATATTCCATGGGAAATAAAATTGCCACCAGTTGAGAACCACTAGTCCAGAAAATAGCAATGCTTATGCCCAGTTATGAAATGAAACAGAGCTGAAACTTCATACCAAACAGTTTGAGCGACCCTGATTCCCAGTCTAGTTGTGCTTTTATAAGACTTCAAACTAGTTACACATTTTCCTAAGTCTATAACGCCAGTTCATCATTCTAAGCTATCCAAGGTCATTGGATCCAACAGACTCAATGTCTCCCTGGGGGCAATGTTGACATATATGAGAATAGCTTTTGCAGGTTCATCCACTAAATCAACAGATATTTATCGAACAATACGGCAGGTTATGAGGTTTTGAAAAGATCTACCTGAAACTTCTAAGGCGGTAAAGCCCCTTTACCATCTAAAAGGAAAGAAAAATCACAACAATATTTTTTTTAACTACCAACAAATTAGCTCTTTTGTAGTTTCTGGAAAATTTTGTCAGTTTTCATCCTTGGACTCAAATCCTCCCCCTACCTGTTCAGGGCTTCACTCTCTCATCAACTTGATGCTTTGCAGTTATTATAATTAATAGCCTTTCCCCAGACATCTGGGCTGAGAAAGCCAAAAAGAAGGGGAAAACCATTGAATGAATGCTTGCCATCTGCCAGATACTCCAACACCTCTGATCAAAAGTTAGCATTAGACAAGCTCATAGACAATTAAACTGTAAATGCAATAATGAGAAATAGGAGGAAAATGCATGCAAAATGAGACCACCACCTGAGATGGCAGAGGAAGGATATTAAATAGGGAAGTCAACAAATTATTTTGCATATATACCTACAAGTTAGGGTTATAGTAGGACTCTGGGAACTTGGGGAAAAGGGTGGGAAGCGGGTAAGGGATAAAAGACTACAAACTGGGTTCAGTGTATACTGCTTGGGTGTTAGGTGCACCAAAATCTCACAAATCACCACTAAAGAACTTACTCATGGAACCAAGTACCGCCTGTTCCCCCAAAACCTAAGGAAATAAAAAATTTTGGAGATATATTTTAATAATCTGGGAAGTGATCTTTAGTCCTGAGAAGTTACTCTTTCCTGCATCCATGTCACTGCAGGTATAAGTCTTCTATGGCTTTTACACATGTGCCTTACCTCACCGTGAGCTTCTATGGCTTTTCTTCCCCACCATTCAAGAGCAGGTCTCCTGGTTTATCCATCCCTGCAGGTCCTCAGTGGCTACTGAGTCCTTTGCACACCACTGACTCTTGGAATGAGAACTGCACTCCATTTGACCAGTAAGTGAAGTCCCTCCTTTTTGTCCTATTCATTATCGTGACTTCCCCACTGCCGAGTTGGGCTCCCAGCCCAGCTACCATCATAAGTGGGGCTACTTCCTCAGCCACTCTCTTCATATTGGTAAACTGATACCCTGGAGGAGAATAAACTAGAATATATGGGCTTGATTCCTAGTTCCAGGACCGTATTACAACGAACAAGTGTTTTATCGCAACATGCTTCTCGAGCAGAGTCCACGTTTATGTGACTGGGAGTCAGAGGGTCCTCAAGAAGTCCTCAGAGAAGGATGATAAATAAAGTGGCAGACAGAAGACAGAATGCTCACACCTGGCCCAGGCACTGGTCCGGTTAATATCCTGCCTTGTCCTTCACACTATGCTTTGTACTCCCAATAGAGACATGAAACAGCAGATGAGGGAAAATGCCTTGGGTCAAATAAAACAGCATGGATAAAGGCCTCATGTGTGTAGACCCACTTTTTTCTAGGCCTTGGCTGCAAATCCAGATTCTAGCACCTGCATCTTCCTGAGGCAAAAGGAAGTTGTGAAGGTCAAGAATAAACTTAAGGGTTTTCACCTCAAGAGGTACTTGCTACTTGGAGTATTATCGTCTTACCCAATAGTCAACAGTTATTTTTCAATACATGCTATTTGTAGCACATAGCGCTAGGAAGGCACGGGGGGACACAGAGGGTTAGCAAGACCTTGCCCTTGAACTTGAGGGGCAAATGGCAATGCTACTTAAAGGGGACTCCATGGACTATGCCTGGTGGTGTGTTATTTGAGATCCATCCTAGATGAATAAGAAGAGAAATTGAGAGTAAGGATTTAGGAACTCAAATAGTAGGTAATGTTGTGTCTGTTGAATATAATAATAAAAATTCAGGTTTGCCTTGTATGTCTTATTTTCACTTTATTTTCTGCAAATTCAGTGCTTAGTGTACTTCATAAACACAAGGGTCTACAACAGATTGGAAATTTTAGAAACTAACTTGTCCTTAACCATATACAATTTGAACAGCACTCATCTAATGTACACATGACTAAAATAAAAGGAAGGTAAGGATAAGCATCTTGAAAAGCTAAAATAGTTCAACGTTATAGAGGGAAGGAAGATTCTAAGAAAGGTGGGTGCAAAAATACAGGATGCTCAGGAAGTTGCAAAGCTCCCCCTTCCCAAGATGAGTAAAATTAAACCAAAAGAAGTAAAAACAATAAGAAATTATTCACACTAACAGTAGAAATGGTCTCAATGGTATGGCATACACATCCTGATGTATTATTTGGGTCTGAAACTATTGGGACCAAATGTAGGGAGGATTCTAAAAATCAGAACAGGGTTTCCTTCTGCAAGGAATGATGATAAGCAACAAGCTTATCATTGAAAACAAGGACATTCTCAAAAATACCTTCTAATGTCTCACACTGGATAGGGACTGGGACTAGCTATGGGAAGGTCCCAGAGTAAGTTCCTCAATGTGCTTTCTGGAGCCACCTTTCTGCAACCTGTAAACAATATTCTGAGGCTACAGATGTGGAACTAAAGGAGATAAACTTCGTCATAGTTTGGCAGGTGGTAGAAGCCAAGTAAGTAATAATATCCTTGCAGCAAGTGTTTCAACCAAAGCCTGGCAGCAAAAGAGGAGGTTAAAAAGAGAAAAATTCCTGTAACCGCACCAAATCAAATGCTTACTAGATACAGCATTTCTCTAAAGCTCAAATTCCCTTAAAGAACCTGCTTACACTACAGATGAAAAACGTTTACGTCGGGGGACACCTACCCTTTGCGACAGAATCCACTCCGTCCTCAGTGAGGTAGAGTCTGATGCACAGGTGTCAATAAGACCAGAGATAAATCAAAAAGTCCAAGTTACCAGTGACAGGAACCATGTTTTCCTGGGAAGCTAAGAGACCATTAACATTCCCAAAACTCAGGCTATAAGAGAAGAATTCACACATTTGAGATGAACACCCTTTTTCTGGCAAATAGGAAGATCAGTTACCTGCCTTTTAAAATATGAACAAGAAAAAAAAAAAAAGGTAAAGGATAAAAACAAAAGAAGAAAAATCGGCATATTTCCTATATGAACATTTTGTTTCCTACGCCACCCTCCAAGCCCCCCTAAAAGGAAAAGAATATAGCATGAACAGTGAGAAGGGGTGGGATGGGCAGAAGAGGGAAAGAAAGAGGGGAGATTATTTCTTTTAATTTTAATTTTAAAAATGACAACTAAATTCACAAATAAATTCTAAATCACATGGATGAAATAAATGGCCAAAATGTGATAAGAAAATATAATGATATGATGAATAAGGATTCAGCAGGACTTAGAAAAAAAATGAGGAGAAAAAAAGCACTTTAATAGGACATAAAACTGCATCAAAGCAAGAAGCACACCTATTGCCACAAAACACACATTTGAAAAATGCGGGAAACATAACAGTATTAGTCTGTTTTTATACTGCTGATAAAGACATAGCCAAGACTGGATAATTTATAAAGAAAACGGTTTAATGGGCTCACAGTTCCATGTGGCTTGGGAGGCCTCACAATCATGGCAGAAGGCAAAGGAGGAGTGAAGTCACATTGTACATGGCAGCAGGCAAGAGAACATGTGCAGGGGGGACTCTCTTTTATAAAACCATTAGATCTCCTGATATTTATTCACTATCACAAGAACAGCATGGGAAAGACCCACCTCCATGATTCAGTTACCTCTCACCAGGTCCCTCCCACAACACTGGGAATTATGGGAGCTCCAATGTGAGATTTGGGTGGGGACACAGCCAAACCATATAAATAGCATATAAGTAGAAATACATTTACAAATTATAAATAAGAATGGTAGCTATGAAAGGAAATATTATATATATATTCTGTATGTTTATAATATATTGTAATAATTTAATATATTGACATGAGTCTACACACTGAAGTCTCATCGGTCCTGGAAAAACAAATATACATCGACCAATGGTGAGAAAAAATTTAGTAAAATTACTGTACTTTAATAATAAAGAATTCTATAAGTGCATATATAGACAAGTCACTTCAGAAAAGAGACCAGGCACATTTCTCATGGAATTAGATACCAGAAGATAATAAAGCTGCAGGCTAAAGGCATGGGCTTTAGAGATGTACACTCCTGGCTTGCCCACTCACTTGCTATGTGACCTTGCTCTAGTACCAGTTACAGGTATCGATCGACTTACGACCTATGCAACTTATGACCATTCATCTTTAAGACCACAATCGCTAGCCATGACTGCTCCGCGTCTGGCAGCGCAAACGTTGCCCAGCTGGGCGTACGACAGTGCGGACCAGCTTCCGGCAGCACTACCATCTCCGCGTGCACCATTTCAACTGTACATATAGCCTACTCAACTTATGACCAAATCGTGTTATGACCGGTCTGCCGGTCCCAATCATGGTCATAAGTCGAGCACTAGCTGTACCTGAACTTTCTGGTTTGCAGTATCCTCATGGATAAGCAAGGATGACCCTATTCTAAAAATAATCACTAGATACTTTTCTAACTCCAGAGAATACAGGAACAGTAACAAGAAAGACCATCTATCAAAAGTGAGCCAAAAAATTACCACCAAGGCATCAAAACATACAAAGGAAATCTTGCTGGAAGTACAAGGAGAAACATCGAGAAACATAATGGGGGAGGGGAGTGACTTTAACATACCTCTCAAGCCTTTGTCAGGTCAAGCAGAAAACAACTCAATAAGGAGAGTAGAAATATGTAATCAGTAAAATTGCCCTACTAGGTATATACTTTATGTTCTACAATCAAGAACACATATTTGTGAACTCAAAAAACATTTTTAACAAGTTCAAAATTATTTTGAAAAATACCAAAAAGCAAAAACAGTACAGGCCACATTTTTAACCACAGGCAACAAAGACAAATTATAAAAAAAAACAAACACTACAAGCAACAAAACTCCTGCCCAAGAAATGAAAATTTTTTTTATAAAAGCCTTTACAACATCTCTAATGTCAAAGAGAACATCAATACCACAAATTCAAAACACATAGAAAACAAAATGAGAACATTTTACCCCAAATTTAATAGAATATAGCAAAACTAATAAGGTAAAAATTCATCCTCACATGTATGTGTTAATAAAATGAAAGTGTAGAATAGTAAGATGAGCAGCTCCTCAAAAATAGAGAAAAATCATTACAAAAATAAGAGAGTGAAAAAGAGGAATTAAACAGGGTAAAATACAAATTGATATAGTAGAAAACTAAAAAAAATAGAGAAATGCCGACTTCAAGAACTGATAATTTGTAAGTTGAATAAAACAGTAGCCGACTCCAAGAACTGATAATTTGTAAGGCCAATAAACCAGTAGCTAGTCCAATCAATGACCAAAAGAGACACAGTTCAATGCTCAAAATTAAGAATATGAAACATGAACTGAACACAAATTTAGAATAACAAAAACCAGTAAGTATATGAAAAAATGTTCAAGGCCATCAATAATTATATTAATACAAGTAAAATCAACGTTGAGATAATATTTTTAGCCAGGAGATTTGCAAAGATATGGCAGTTTCTGGGCCAGAGAGGTGTGTGAGCCCTCTTTTGAACTCTTGATCAGAGTGAAAAATCCCTAGATACTTTCTGGAGCGCAGCTTAGTAATACTTGTCAAATTTTTGCATGTGAGTTGCCTTTGACCAAATAACTCTACTCACAAGGATATGTTCACAAGTTTTTAAATGCACATGTATGATTATTTTAATTAGGAAAAAAAGTTACTTTCTGAGAGGTGTAGAAATCACATGTGGTGAGGGGCACAGGTGGACTTGGCATTTGTGTGTTGCTAGAATATGAGAACCGAATTTGCATTTATCAGATTGAAGTGGGAATTTCTCATTATGATCCACATATCATTATTAATCAAGTTTAAAATAAGAATAACCTGACTTTCCATATAAATACACAATGAATCTCAGACAAAATTTCATGTCTAGATGTAGCAAATCCAGAAGTCATCCTAGTCCTCATCTTCCAAAGATAAATATAAAAATCAATTAACTAATTAACTACAGCTTTTGTGAATCATTGGCTTCAAAGTTTCTCCAGCTGAAATGGATGAGCCAACAGCAAATTCCTGTTTAGATGCAGGTCGTGGCAACTCCACCACAATACTGGCAACTTCTTAGATTTCCTGACCTCTTCCCATTGACAAAGCCATAAAATATTTGAAAAAGGAAAGAATCCATGCTTTAGTTCAACTTATTTACATGTTTGACTTTAACTTTGAGAATACACACTCAGTATTTTGATATTGATATCTGTGTTACGATTTGGTTATGCTTTTTTTATTGTTTTTGAGATGGCATTTCCCTCTTGTTGCCCAGGCTGAAGTGCAGTGGTGCAATCTCGCATCACGGCAACCTTGGCCTCCCAGGTTCAAGCCATTCTCCCGCCTCAGCCTCCCAAGTAGCTGAGATTACAGGCATGTGCCACTGCACCCAGTTAATTTTGTATTTTGAATAGAGAAGGGGTTTCACCATGCTGGTCAGGTTTGTTTCAAACTCCTGACCTCAGGTGATGCACCTGCCTCAGGCTTCCAAACTGCTGGGATTACAGGCATGAGCCACTGTGCCTGGCCATGTTTTGGTTATTCTTAAATGTGCATTTCAATTGATATGAAGTTCTCAACTTTTGGATGATGTCTGTCATTTGAACCACAAAACTGTCTTCACTTCCCTGGAAGCCCATCACAGAAATAACGGGGTTTACTGCCTTCCTCAACATCACATCCATTTGTGTTTTTCATAAGGTTGACATTAATGTTAGAATGCCCTGCCTGCTAACTGTCTTCTGAAGGCCATCTGAACCTTTATGGCCTGGATCTAAGGTGTAGCTCAGGGCAGAAGATTCTCTTCAGCACTCATGTTTCAGCACTACATTGGAGAACCTCTGTTCTATTATTTGAGAGCCAAGAGCTCACATTCAACTCATCTTCCCCCATTCAACCTTAGAAACAAAAAGGGGGTACATGTCATAAGTTCCTTAAAGTAAAATTAAAGAAAGGCATGAGAACGGAAGCTTAAAAAATAATGAATCGTGTTCTGCTATAATAGGTAGCCTGAGGGAAAAAAATCTTAAACAAAAATCATTTTAGAAAGATAAGAAATGGGAACTTAGAGTCTAGAATGCTTGACATAATTGTCAGACACTCTGTTCCATCATCACTAGGGTAGGCCTTGTCTTCATGGTAGAAGATGGCTGCTAGGGTTCCAGCCATCTCACTGGCATTCCAGACAGCAAAATGAAGAAAGGAGTAGAAGGGGACTTTCTCTCCCTTTTCAGGCACACAATTCTGTCTAAATCTCAATTTAGTCACTTGGCTGCATCAAGTTATGACGTAGGCTAGCAGAAGCAATTTTGTTAACCAGGTGGTAATGTGCCAGGTAAAAATCAGGGTTCTTATTAAGAGGCAGAAGGAAAGAACGGGTATCAGGAGACAACATGTGGACACATGTGAGCACATGTATGCATAAATAGGACTATTACCAAAGTTCTTTTTAGAGAAGGAGCTGTCACTATTTAGTCACCACAATGTTCCACCTGGGTATGAAAAGGCAGGGCCCAGGTCAGTATCTGGAAAAAGAAAGCAAATCCAAAGTAGGATTGAATTTCAGACAGGAAGAATCTGAGTTTTGTTGTACCCAAGAAAGAGATGGAGAGAAAGGCACAAGAATATGGGAAGCGGCCAGAGAACTTTGAGAGATGGCACAGTGAGATTTTAAAAGAAAGAGGAGGAAGTAAAGAAGAAAAGATAAAAAGAAGGGAGCGGGGAGGGAGAAGAGGAGAAGAGAGGAGAGAAGGAGAGGGGGTGTGCTAAACGGAAAAATAACTAAATGGATTTGTAGAACAGAGATGGCCACTATGCAAACCCACTTCCATATGCCCAATTAACTAATTCACGAAGGCCCTGTAGAGGAGGCGTGTGCTGAAGGGGGGTAGAAATCTAGAAAGAGGGCTAGGAAGGCCCCTTAGCCAGGTTATTTTATTCAACAGAGGACAGCGTCTGTGAGACAACATTAACCAGAAGCAGGAGTTTTGAGACAAATGTGAGTAAGAGAACAGACCTCTCAGGAAGTCATGGAAATCTTGGGGGCTCTGAGAAACAGATGTACCACCAGTCCCGAAGTGGAATTTTGAGCCAATTCTCTCTGGAAATTAAAGGGCACTTCCATGTGAGTTAAGTTGTTATCAAACTTTGACTTTCCTCTCCTGCCAATCTCCCACTAGGCTTGTGAGGAGGATGGAGAAATGTTTATTTGAGCTTTAATAAAATATAAGCTTTATAATATAAAACAGCAAAGTTAAATGCCATACAGCTGGTTAGTGGTTCAAACAGAACCAGAGGCTGTGCTTCTCCTGACCTCCTTAAATTAGGAAGGAAATGGGTGTCATGATCTCATCGACTGAGGGAGCCAGTTCTGAGCGATGCGCTCAAATGCATGACTGAGCTCAGGCTTGGCAGAAAAGAGCACCTGATTGATTAGTGATGTCTGCTCTGTGCTTTGGCTGTGGGAGCTTCAGGTGACATGCATTCAATCTGTGGTCCCCTTTAGAGCACAATGACTCTCTAATCACTGAGATTTATGGCAATGCCATTGGGTGTACTCAGTGTTGAGATGTTTCTACTCACACCACTGACACCAAATGAGAGGTGCTTTCTTCCCCCAACACCAACTCCTCAATTCTTTGCAGACACTAACTGAGTATTTAACAATTCAATTAAGTTTGGACACTACCTGCAGTTAGCATGGACCGCACAGGTTAAGGGCTCAGTCCCACAAGGCTACCTTCCACTTCAAACATCCGTTGCAAGTCCCAGGACACCCATACTTCTGACTAACCAGCTATAAGTCAGGGGTTCCCATGACCCCCTCCATAGGTTTGATAATGTGCTGGAATGATGTACAGAACTCATTGACTCACCTTTACTTGTTTATCGTAAAGGACGCAACTCAGGAACAGCCAAATGGAAGAGAAGCACAAAGCAGGGTATGGGGGGTGTAGAGCGTGCATGCTGTCTTAGGGCATGCCTCCTCCCAGCCCGCAGTGTGAGACAGCCAAGTATACAGGGGCACTCGGAGAACCTCCAAAAGGCCGGCACGTGGGGAGGAGCGTACACGGGGGTGGAGCTGTGTCCTGGGGGAGGAGCCTGGCCTCTGCTGTTCCTGGGTGAACCTGGAACTCAATCTGTGAGGCAGGAAACTGGCCACCAGGACTCTTGCTTTGCTGAGAGTTTCTGTCCCCCTCGCCCTCCTCCCACTGCTTTTTTTTTTTTTCTTTTCTCCCAATAAATTCCATTTTTCTCGCCCTTCAAAGTGTCTGCGAGCCTAATCTTTCCTGGTCGTGTGACAAGGACCCAGAGGAGAAGGTCCTACAACAGATGTGCCTGCCAACCCAGAAGCAATCTGAACCCCACCGTTTAAGGGGTTTTTACGGAGATTTCATTACTGACCTGGTAGACTAAATCATTGGCCATTGGTGATGGACTCAATCTCCTGACCGTCTCCCTTTTCCAGAGGTAGAAGGGTGGGGCTGAAATTTCCTATCCTCTAATCACAACATGTGGTGTGGTCTTTCTGGCAACTAGTTTCCATACTGAAGCTATCCTGGGGCCTCCAAACACCAGTCACCTTATTAGCATAGAAAAGACACTCATCACTCCGGAGATTCCAAAGGTTTTAGGAACTGTGCCACAAACGTGGGACCAAAACCAAATATGTATTTATTTTTTATTATACCACAGGCATGACTGTGGCAGCTTGCTAGGAAAAGGAATTTTTTTAATTGCTTAGTTTTTAGTAAGCCCTTTCCAAAGTGGGACAAAAATTTAAAGAGAAGTAGAAGACATGGACTTTATGAATTGAAGATCCTCTATGTAGTTCAATATGTGATGTGATAACCTAATCTTCTTTATAATTCTATAAAATATTCAACCATCCTCAGGATTCCCAAAGGGAGCTGGAATAATAATAAATTTGGCAACAGTAAATGACATGAGCAAAGCTCCTCCTATGTGCCTCACAGTGTGTTTAAACCCTTTAAGAGCACTGTTTTTTCTAATCCTCCTAGCAACACTAAAAGGGGCATGATATCAGCAACCTCATTTCCCAAATGAGTAAATTGGCCTCACAGGTCAAGTATCCTGCTCAAGATCCTACAACGGGCAGATGTCCATGCTGAGATACAAATCAGGAGGCCTCCTAAAAGGGACAGTGGCTGGTAACTTACATCTCACTGTCTCTGGGACTGGACACCTGAAGGCCAGGCAGAGCCTCACCCATTCATGGGAACAAAAACAGATTTTGATTCCATGTCTGAGTTCTTCCCAGGGGCCCCATCAGTGCTAGGGAGGATTAACATCCTTAGAGGCAGGCAGGTGGGAAATGAGATGTTCATTCTCTGGCATCTCATCAACCGGGTTCTTATTAAGAAGGAAATTTCCTAACTGAAGTCTAGAAGAAGCAATATCCAAGTCCAGTGCCCTTAGACTACAGCTGGATTCTATGAATTAAGGCCTCCAACAGACCATCACTGCGCCTTCTCCTTCAGGGACAAATGAGAAGCTTATCGATGCTTCTCATCAGTGTTTCACTCAATGGAATACCATTTTATCACTTACATTCTTGTGAAAACTTTCCAGAGTGATTGATGATGACAAATCCATGGACCCCAATCAATGGGAAGGGACTGCTCTCAGGTAAGCGGAGACAAAGTCTCAGGGTCCATTTCTCATCTCCTCTGGACATTGGGATGAGCAGATAGGAGGTGCCTGCCATCTATTCCCTACCACTATGCACTCATTCACTCACTCATTCATTCTCCCTTTCCCAAAATATTTAGAGTGCACATGATGTGCCAAGCCCTACTTTAGGCACTTGGGAGATAAAAATGATTAAGCCAAAAAAGGAGTCTCCTCCACTCACTGAGTTTGCAGGCCCATTGAGGGAGAAGACGAAGCATACATGCTAACCAGTGTAACTAAAAATAATTGCAGAGGGTCAAGTGCCCATGAAAAGAGCAAGAAGTCACTCTCAGAGGAGCCCAGAATACCTCCAGAACAATCTATATCCCCCAACCAGAACATTCCTGGGAATAAACTTTAATAAGGCCAGGTCGAGCCTGAGAATTGTGAAGAGACATGACCATCTTCCTCTTAAAAGTGGTTGCAGGCCATCCATGGTTCCACACAGCCTCTTTTCCACCGTGACCCCAAAGGAGGAAAGCTTCCATCTGGCCCAGGATTTTTTTAAAAAATGATGCAATGATGAAGAATGAGAAGACAAAAAATAATAAACTCCAGAGCTTGCCTTGAGAATAATGTTTTACCAACAGGATATGTCATAAATATGAAATGGCAAAGCAAGATGTTCCAGGATTTGTACTTTGTCCTTTGTTAGTCAGACAGATAATGAGTTACCATCAGGGACTTATTTTTTCTCATTCAAATAAGAGCTACATATAACTTCCATACTTCTGTGAAAAGGGATCCCATAAATTACAAGTTATTGTTTCTTAGAAACTGGGATTGTACAAGGGAGAGCCAAACAAAATCCTTTGTTTCATGAGCTTGCAACTTTTTAATTAAATACCACTTTAAACTCATACATACATAAGCCAAATGTTCCCCATCCATCCGGCTCCAGAGCATGGTACCCATGCTCCCCCTTTCATCACCTTGCTGTTAGTGGTAGGATTCTTGCATTTATTTTTTTCTAATTTTTTCCTCTATCAATTTGGGTGCAATTGGAAACATAGATAACACAGAACAGGGACTAATTAGTTTTTAACAGTTTATGTAGTTTTTATGACCAAGGACCAGGTTACAGATTGATCATAAACAGATAAGAAAGGGAGGGAGGAAAGGAAGGAGCAAGGAAAGGAGGGAGGGAGGAAAGGAGGGAGGGAGGGGGAAATAAGAGAGGAAGCAAGAGAGCAAAGGAGACAGGAAGGAGGGCAAGAGGGAGTGGGGAGACTCCCTAGCCAAGCAGCACGTAAACGTAAGACATTTTACCTGGTTAGATGCACAGACCATTGAGGCAGAATCTGGCTCATTCTTCACCAATATTCATGTTTCTTTCATCTTTGGCGTACTTCTAAACTGCATTTCCCAGCCCCCTCTAATGTAAGTGAGGACATGTGACTAGTTATTCCTCATAGAGTGTTGGCAGAAAGGATGTGTGTTACTTCCAGGAATGGCCTCTAAAATGTCCTGATCTGTTCCCCATGCTCACTCCCCTGTCATCTGCTAGATGCAAAGAATCCAACGGAGATCTCTGAGGCTCTGGGAGATGGTAGGGCCACACCATGAAGGTGCCTGGGCCCCTGAATGACTGCATGGAGCACAGTGCTCACTCCACATTGGACTGTGACACAAGCAAGAAAGGTAAGACACCAAGATATGGGGATTGTTTCTCTACAGTTAACCAGCCCTGAGCTATGCACCACTTTGCTCTATTTTTCCAACCATGGCAGGCTACATTAACAGATACTTCATGGATAAATTCTCCCTTTTATTGTCCTCAAACATTTCTGCCATGTCCCAGAAATCCTAACTTCACATTCAGAGAGGATTACAGAGATCTCATCCAAGCACTTTAAGTACTAAATTTATATTCTTAGTTAGTTTGCAATCTACCCTTCACTATAATTCCTATTTTAAAAAGGATGAGTTCATGATTCAAGTCAAGAAAACATTTCTAAATCAAGAGTAAGCACATTTTTCTGTAAGGGTCCAGATAAGTAAATATTTTAGGCTTCACAAGCCTTATAGTCTCGTCTCAATGAGCCAGCCCTGTCCTCCTGGCACAAAGGCAGCCATGGGCAATGTGTAAATAAATGGGCATGGCTGTGCTCCAATAGGCTGTGATTTACAAAAATGAGCAGCAGGCCAGACTTGGCCCATGGGTCATAGTTTGCTGACCCCTGCTCTAAATCATTGTCACATTTTCACTAAATATGACCAAGGGCACATGTAAATTCTAGTATCAATTCAATCCCTGTGACATTACGCTATTTTAGACTTCATGGCTTCTCTTGAGTAGTGACAGAGATGGCAAATGAAGTTGCAAACAGTATTTGATTATTCTTTCTTCCCCAGCATTGTACTGTACTGTGCCTGGCACAAAGTAAAATACAATAAATTTTAGTTCCTTTTTACTTTCCATGAAGTTTGCCCTTGAAGGTTACACTTGAAGTCAGATCTCCACGTAAATTCCACTTATCTGTCTGTGGCTTTGGTCAAAGCACCTTCTCTTTGTAAAGCTTGGTTTCCATATCTATAAAATAAGGATAACAATATATACCTCACAGGACTTTTTTGAGGGGTCAGGTGGTGAGGAAAAAGAATAGTAACATACATATTCTGTGAAATTATATATTATTGTGTGATACAATAATATATGTAGTGTGAAATGTAAAGCCCAATACAGAAGGTAAGAGACTGTTATTATAAGCTGCCTCCCCCTTCCTGGATTCTGAATTTACTTTCTTTCCACTGGAAATGTGAGTCCCCCCACCCCAATTCCAAGGAGGTCCACTGAATTCCCATTTAGCCTAGGCCAAGAGACTGTTGGGGTGCATGGGCCGGCTCCACCTGTGTTCTGATTGACTGCCAGAAACCTGAGCCTCCTTTATAGCCACTAACTGGATCCAGAGAAGCAGCTCCAGCTGCCAAAAAATGTTGCTGCTTTAAAGAGATAAAGTGCAATAAAGATATGTTTGTAATGGGCATTCTCAGTATGGTTTGACCGGCCAATGACACAAGGTACTTGGCCTTGGACCCAGTGCTATTTGAAATGAGCTCTGGAATTGAAGTTCTGTTCCCATCAAGAGTATCACCCTTAGCAGTCCACAGCTGAAAGCTTCAAAGTATAAAATTCAAAACTCCTTTTGGTCAAGTATTAAAATAATGAAAATGATTTGTGGATAGAATATTTATCCTGTAGTTGCAAATTTTTATGGCCATCTCATTCTACTGAGAGTTGTTATGTGTATAAAACTCCAGACTCCAGGGTCAGCCTGAGTCTTCCCACCCATGGACGTCTGTACCATTACTTACAGTGCACACTTACTACTCTAAAAGAAACAAAATGCTTCTCAGCTTCCTTGATGATGCTTACATTAAAACCTGAAGGAAAACATTGCAATTGACTCTTGTCAACTGGTCATTACACATGCCCTGACAGTGTCTAGAATAGTGCCTGGCAAGAGAAGGGCTTTAAACGTGATTTACTAGTGTTCCATGTCCAATATCCAGGCATTGTCCTATATCTGATAGGGCATGGATGGCAAGTACCCAACAAATTCACCATAACTTTGTGCTCAGGGCAAGCAGCAATAATCACTCAAGACACTTTTTTCTTTTCTGATGAGCCAAAACAGATTAACAGTAACCTCTTGGCCGGGGCAGCTTTCCTGCATCTCTGCACAGTCATGTCTTCAGGATGAGGTCTCTCTGCTAGCACTTGGCCTCTCCCCCAAGCCAGTCCCTCCTACCGTCTTAGCTCATCTTTGTTAACTGATCCACATATCCACCCAAGACTTCAAACTAAAAATCTGAAAGCATCCTTAACTAATCCTCCAACATCTAATCAATCAACAAATCCTATGAGCTCTAATACCCCAAATAACATTTAAATTCCTTCTCTTCATCTCTACCATTATAACCTGGGCCATCTTTGGATTCAACTATTTCAACAGTTTTTTAAATGCTCCCCAGCTTCCATGGCATCCCCCCAAGTCTGGTTTTTATACAGCTGCCAGAGGGCATTATTAAGGCAGATCATGTCAATGGCTCACTGTGGAACTGCATAACCTGCCTGATCTAGTGCTTCCTGTCCTTTCCAGCATTATCTCAGCTCACTCTTCTCTCCACTACTGCAGTACAATTGCAGCGGCATTGACCTTCATGCTGTTCTTGGAAAGCACCCAGCTTTTGACCCACCTGGGGGTCACACATGTTTTGTTGTCTGCTTGAAAGTCTGCTGCCTGTGACAACCCCCACCCCATTGGCTAAGTTCTCATTCTTCAAGTGGCAACCAAAGTACCACATCCCCTGAGAGGGATCCCTGGGTCACTCCCTGATATGGTTTGGCTGTTTCCCCACCCAAATCTCATCTTGAATTGTGACTCCCATAATCCCCATGTGTTGTGAATGGGACCTCATGGGAGGTAACTGAATCATGGGAGCCGGTTTGCCTATGCTGTTCTTGTGATAGTAAGTTTCACAAGATCTGATGGTTTTGTGAAGGAGAGCTCCCCTGCACGTGCCCTCTTGCCTGCTGACGCATAAGATGTGCCTTTGTTCTTTCTTCCCTTTCTGCTATGATTGTGAGGCCTCCCCAGCCATATGAAACTGTGAGTCCATTAAAGCTCTTTCCTTTATAAATTACCCAGTCTTAGATATGTCTTTATTAGCAGCATGAGAGCTGAGAAAGGATTAATACACTCCTTCAACCACTTTCTTCTTTATCAACCCAATGCCCTTTTTCTCTGACCTTACTCTTTCTCTGAAGACTTGGACTTAATCAAAAGTTTTATATATGTGGAAGTTGTTACTTTTAGTAGAAAAGGAAACATCCATGAAAAGAGTACCTTGGTCATTTCCAAGTAGTTACCACATTTCGCAATATTATATTATGTTTTGTTTCTATATCATTTCTCTTAACTAAGGTATTATAAGCTCTATTTGGGTTGGAGACAATGTTTTTCTTGTCATTTAGTACTAGAGGAAAAAAAAGATGATAGAATACAAATACCCCTTTATTCCATCTGGTGAGAAAGTCTAAATGATATTCATAGACACCTTTTGTGGCATCTGCCCTAAAACTCCCTTTCCAGGAAATCCACAAATATTCATAATGAACCCCTTATACACAAGGGTAGTAGACCAAATATCCACGTTTAGCCCATGAGACACTGCCCATTTTTAATGTCTGAGTTTTATATTTGCCACTGTCTAAGGTGTCTAAGACATCTTGAGGGAAGGGATCCCATGGGATTTGCCCATTTTTTAATCCAGCAACTGAGACCAGTGACTCAGGCTGCATAGTCACACTTTGAATCCATGAAAGGACAGAGCCGATCAGTGACCCAGGCATCCAAGTCTTATTTATTGGGTGGCCTAGGTTGGTTTAAGCTGCAGGAATCCAATAAGAGAACACCCAGAAAGATGAAACCATATCCTTAAATTCCTAGTCATTCAATAATCCTAAAATAATTTCTAACCAAATTAGAAACAAAGGGCAACTGTGAAGGATCTTTGTCTCAGAAAGCCTCTAGGGGTAGTTTTCAGAGCCTTGGAAGAGATTTGGCTCATGCAAATCCCATTGTTTGTGGTTCCATTGGAAGAGTCAGTCTCTCTTCCCACAGCCCCCATGCCACTCAGAAAATGGTGTTCAAGGGAGAGCATCCCTTGCAGAGGAACTTTGTCCTTAGGGTAAAGTTCTAGATGGCAAGGCATAAATTTAGAAGACCCTGGTCTCAGAAGCCACTCTGAATGATTTCAACAAAGCACAGAAGGAGAAGATGGTTTTGAAACAGTTTCACCATTGGGTTCAGAAAAAGGAGAGGTCTGTATACGAATACAAGCCACCTTAGTTCTTAAAATATCCACGTATTTTTTAGTCACCAAAGTCACACACACCTTTTCAGCAATACAGAGAATATTATTTGCCCACCCACTTGACAGGTAGGCAAACCTCTGAGTTTGGAGTTGCTGAGCACAATGCTAGAAGAGCGTCTGGGAGGAGAGATGCCCAATAGACGGGCTCCATGGATCTCAATAGCCGGGCTCCATGGATCTCAATAGCCGGGCTCCATGTATCTCAACGGCCGGGCTCCATGTATCCCAACGGCTGGGCTCCATGTATCCCAACAGCTGGGCTCCATGTATCCCAACGGCCGGGCTCCATGGATCTCAACGGCTGGGCTCCATGTATCCCAACAGCTGGGCTCCATGGATCTCAACGGCCGGGCTCCGTGGATCTCAATAGCCTTTCTTTCTCTTCACACTTAGAAACAGACCCTGACTAACATAAAAAGTGCTCAGTCAGGCAGTGGGAGACCTCCTATCTTGGCTAAAGTTGGTGCATTCAGGGTGAGAACAGATTAAGTTAAGCCTGCCATAACAGAGAGAAACAGGGAACTCAGGGAGTTGGGGTGATTTGCATGGGTTCTGTTCCAGTTGACATTTGCATTGATCAGATCAATGTTGAAGAGAAAGATTTGACTTGACTTCCTTTAGATTCTGGTGGAGAGACACAGAGATGGCTCAAATCATCTTCCGTGTTAACTTTCTTCCTCTCTGCGGTCAGGGACTTAGCTTTGTACCCCTACGCTATTGTTGGCATTCAGAACAGTGACTGACACATAGTAAACTCTCATTGCTATTAATGAGTGTACTCGATTTACCACTTCACTTTGACCTCAGACATTCCCTGATTTTCTGGGATGCAGATTACTGTTTCAAAATAGGTTGTTTTTTTCTTAAGCAGTAAGTAGACAAACGTTTCTATCCTTGAAAGAAAATGTTACGTGAGACCACACTTGATCGCAACCTCAGGCTGTCCCTTGGCTTCTCTGAGGTGCGTTGTGCAGAGGTTGAGTCTCCCCCACTCTGGGCCTGAAGGACGTAGGTACAGACAGCTGAGTATATAACCAATGGATCCGCGCCCAGTGAAGTCACTACCTTGGGGGCTCAAGACTGTCATCACTGTCCTCACAAGTCCATGCTTCTGGACTCATCGTGGACACCTGCAGCATCTGGCTTATGGTTGAGAGCTCTGACTACAAGAGACCAGATTCAAATTCAGCTTGGCGGGAGACTGTGGGTGATGTGTTGAACCTCTCTGGAGCTCAGTTGCTTTGACGGTGAAATGGGAGAGGATAAAACACCTCATAATGAAGTAAATCGCAAACCACAATGTGCACAGAAATAATCTGGGGATCTTATGACACTGCAGGTTCAGGGTCAGTAGGTCTGAGGTGGGGCTTGAGAGCTCACAATTCTAATAAGCTACCAGGCCATACCCTTGTGGCTGATCTGGAGACCACACTCCAAGTAGCAAAGTCATAGGGCAGTAAATGAGAGAATAGAATGAAAGGAGATTATTAACATGAACAAGCATTATAAAGCAAATTATTAATAATTATAATCAGTAGTGGCATTTTGGTTAACACAAATGAAATTACCACTAGCCAGGTTTGAATTCGACTGTTTCCGGCCCCGAGTCCTTTCAAACAAGTTTTGTGATTCCATCTGAAAACTCCTTCAGACGTTCCCATAAGCCTTCATGTAACTACAGAAGTCAAGGGCACAGTGAGAAGATATTTTATTACCCGTGTATTTATGTATGGGTTTTGGGGGTTTTAAAACTGGCAATTAAAACCTTGTAAATTTGTATTATCAACAAAATAAATGTAGACGGGTTAGTTACTCGTTGCTAATAAATTTGATCATTCATTTATAAAACGAATGTTCACCCAAGAATCACAGAGCACTCTATAAATATCGCTTCACGAAGCCACAAACCACCTTGACAAGGAAGGCACACAGCACCCCTGAGGGGTTAAACAAACCCTCCCGGCCCTGGGGGATGGGAGGGCAGTGCCTGAATTCTAGCTCCCTGGTCCCCTTCCAGTACTCAGGTTCGGCCTCTGCCCCGGGGGGCCTGACTCTTTGAAGCATGATATCCGCTTGGACGCATTTCAAATCAGCTTGCCTAGAGACTCCAGCCCCAGATAGCCCCAGGAACCTGTCTGTAGGAGCTGGAGAAAACCATATTTCTCTCCTGTGAGAGGTTGTGGAGGACTAGCCTCCCCCGTTTCCTCTTTTCCAATCATGCACTCTGGGTAGTTCAGCTACTGTTCAAGAGGTAACTTACAAACTGACTGGCCCAACTATGGAAATCCAGCATGGAATTAATAAAACAAAACTGCTTGATCACTGACTTCTTAGACAATGGCCCCCACTTCAAGCCTTACCCAGCTAAGTGTCCTCTTCACTTCTCCCCTGTAAATGAACTCAGTCAAGTGTTTTTGTTTTTGAATCCTGGTGCCCCAGATGGACCAGGGCTTTGGTGGCTGGGTTTGAATTCCAGCCCTATCACGGTGGGGGACCACGGGCCTTATGTTCCTTAGCTGTGAATTGGGTTTATGACAGGCAAAGTCACCTAGTGCCTGTGAGGATGTTCAGAAATGATGTGTAAAGGGCCCCAACGATGGAATGTATCCCTATGAGCAGTGGTGGTGCCATTAGTCATAGACGCAACACTAGCCGCGGAGTGTCAGACCAGATTGTAACTTTTAGGATCCTGAGCCTATACCTCTCTCTCATGCTCTTTCTTTGTTGAGAGGAGAGGGAACAAGAGGAATGATCCCTCATTTATGAGTGCCGTAAGCAGAGCTGAGGCTGCCTCGTCAGTCATCTAGATGCTGCATCTTACTCCCTCTTCCCAAATTATTGACCCAATGATACAGACAAGAGACAGGGAGAAATACTGGGTAGAAGACGGAGGGTCCCTGGCAAAGGCCTCACCCTCAAGCCTGGAAACCCGTGGCCCTAATGGGAAGAGGCATTCATGTTTACACACCCAAAAGTTGCCTTTTGGCCTGCCACGCTCCCTTACCCTGTACCCATATAAACCCCAGACCCCAGGCTCCAGAAGCAGACAAGACGACAAACAGAAGAGCAGAAGAATGGTAGAATGGTGTGGCAGGCAGAAGAGAATAAGCATCTGAATGCTGAGGAGTTGGTCAGAGAGATGTGCTATTGGACAGCCAAACTCCAGGGAAAGATCATCTCCCCACTCCATCCCCCTTTCCGCTCCCCTTCCATCCCGCTAAGCACTACCTTCAACACTCAATAAAACCCTGCATTCATTCTTCAAGTTCATGTGCAACCTGATTCTTCCTGGATGCTGAACAAGGACCTGGGCACCAAGAGAGCACTGAGCTGGTTAACACTTAAGCTGTCTGTGGATGGCAAGGCTAAAAGAGCTCTCTGTAACACCTGGGAATCACAGGTGCCCACTCCTAGACGCTACCATGGGACCAGAGCCCCAAAGCACTCACCTCAGCTCCTATACCTGCCAATCTGCATGCCCCCCCTCCCATAAGGGGTTTAAGCAGGTGCAGTGGTCAAAGAAATGAGCCACACGCCTGTCGCACATCCTGCAAGGGGTGTCAGGGAACTCTCTCATTTCAAAACTATCTTCCTGACACACCTTTTGCCACCTGCCTTCATACCAGCTGGTATCATTCCTCTTATTGCTGGTAAGAGGAACCAAAATCTCCAGCTCACAAAGACTGATGCAGAGAGGAGATAGGTATTGCTCTTAGCCTAGGTCTACTGAGTGGCCTCACTCCTTTGGGGCTACCTTTGCTGGGGCTATGTGGCATCCACGGGCTTCTTTGCTTGCACAAGACCTCACAGACTGCATGTTAGAGGTTTTTCACTATTTATTATTTCTTACTTATTTCTTCTTAACTAGTGGCTGTATCTGTATCTCGTCTTTATTCAGTTTCTGAAAAAGCAGGACCCATCTTCACTAAATGAACTTTATTCCAGTCCTGGAAAAAGGTAGAAATTTAATTTGACTGAGATATTCTGTTCCTCACTGCTGCCTTTACTTGATCAATATGGAGAATCATAAAATTTCTGAGCAGAGAACCAAAAGTAGATAAATAGGCTATGAAGCTTGCTGAGATGTCTGTAGAGGGGAGATCTATAAAGCTGTTTAACACATCTGTTCATACATAAAAGGACTTCTGGTTTTCCCTGGACTTGGAATGAATCATCTGCACTGAGGGCTTCGAGACAGTCGTCACTCTGGCTACCTGCCTTGTGAAGGTTCCTTTCTAAGAGGGCAAATGTTGCTATAAGAAATGCCACGTGTCATTTTATCAAACTGAGCGCAGCCTGCTTCTGACAACCCTGCATGAGCCACCCAACCAAAGAAAGATATTTTCTCTTTGATCACGTGGTTCCTGAACGTGGATGTGCTAGCATTAAATCGGTTTTCACGGTTAATATTTTTCAAGTAGGCTGGGCGTGATGGCACACAGCTGCACTCCCAGCTATTCAGGAGGCTAAGGTGGTGGGACTGCTTGGGCCTGGGAAGTTAATGCTGCAGTGAGCCATGACTGCACCACTGCATTCCAGCCTGGGCAACAGAGCAAGACCCTGTCTCAAAAATAATAAACTAAAATAATAAAAATATTACAAGCAGCTCCAACTTAGTAATTTCTTCTTGGAAGCTATTATTGATACACATTGCTAAACAGAATAAAGGTCACCTATCAACATTTCTTATAACATGAGCTTCTGTTAAGTTTTTTGTATTTTCTTAATATAAAATTATCCAAAAGATATTTATACCCTGAGTATTTGTTAACATGGCTTTAAAATGTAGTATGTCTTCGTTGTTCAATTTAAACAATGTTGGAAGAGAACAATGTTTTTCCATGTTTTCTGTTCATGTCTTTTCCCTTCTAGAGGTTGGCTCACCCCGTTGCTTTCATCTAGAATATGCTTTCTATTATTCCCAAATCTATTTCATTCTTTAAGGCACATATACAGGCTCTCAACCTTTAAGCCTCAATTGCTGCATTATCTAGTCTTTACTGACTCGCCTACTGGAAGTCAGCTCCCCAAGTTCTGCATACTTTCATATAGAAAATAGCAATTTTCAGATGTTTCTTCATTTAGTTTTCAAAAGTAGGGCATCTTGGCAAGTCAGGCTTGCATTCTCTTTCTTAAAACAGCTTTATTAAGATATAATTCACATACAATAAAAGTTTCACAGAAGTGAACAATTCAGTAGTTTTGAGTGTATTCATAGCTGTCCAAACATCAGCATAATCTAATTTGAGAACATTTTCATTACCCCTGCAGAGAAACCCCATACAGAGTACATACTAGCAGTCACTCCCATCCCACCCACCTCTAAACTCTAGGCTACCATGAATCTACTTTCAGTTTCCATAGACTTGTCTATTCTAAACTTTTCATATACATAGAATGACACAGTATGTTGACCTTTCTTTGTTGACTGGCTTTTTTCATTTAGCATACTGTTTTCACGGGGCATCTGTTTTGTGGCAAAAATAAAGACTTCATTCCTTTTTACCTACTGTATGGGTATACCATCTTTTGTTTATTTATTTATCAGTTAATGAACATTTGGGTTGTCTCCACTTTTTGGCTATTATGAGTAATGCTGCTGTGAACATTCATGCATATGTTTTCAATTCTCTCAGGTAGACGCTTAGGACATTTTGAGGAACTGCCAAACTGTTTCCAAAATGGCTACACCATTTTATATTACCATCAGCAAGGAAAGAGGGCCTAATTCCTACACACTCTCACCAACACTTTCCTTTGTCTGCTTTGCATTTATGAGACTTACATTCTTGGTCTGAAGCTTTATTTCAGAAAACAAGAGTGGTATTGGTGAAACCTACTTCAACAAATGTATTCTCCTAAAATGTGTCCAATGTGTTGTGCCTGCTCAGGGGGTCATTTAGCCTCTGACCCCCTGAGCAGGCACAGCACATTGGAAGAAGGATGCTTCTGTGCCTCCAAACCAGGAAGCACCTGAGGTCTCCTTCTCAGTGCCACCATTTACAAATGATAGACCATTTGCAGATTAGTGCCTAACCCTTAGTGGCCTCATAGATAAGATGAAAAAGATATTTTCGTTATCCTTTACCACAAAATAGGATGTGTGTGTCAAAATATTGTATTAGTCCATTCTCACACAGCTAATAAAGACATATCTGAGATGGGGTAATTTATAAAGAAAAGAGGTTTAATTGACTCACAGTTCTGCCTGGCTGGGGAGGCCTCAGGAAACTTGCAATCACGATGGAAAGCACCTCTTCACAGGCCTGTAGGAGAGGTAGAATGAGTGCCAGTAAGGGGAAAATGCCAGGTGCTTAAAAAATCACCAGATCTCATGAGACTCACTCACTATCACAAGAACAGCATGGGGAAACCACACCCACGATTCAGTTACCTCCTACCAGGTCCCTACTACCACACATGGCGATTATAGAAACTACGATTGAAGATGAAATTTGGGTGGGGACACTGCCAAACCATATCACATATCTAGAAGCTCATACAGACCACAACAGGCACCCTAGAAAGCTCTTCCTGAGTCACTCTCCCTGAAGTCTTGTAGTCCTGCGGCAGTGCCTCTAAGTACACCACCACAGAAAAGGGAAGTGTTGGTCAATTTTTGTAAATTCCATGTGTGTGACAAGAATGAGTGCTCTATGTTGTATACAAACATACACATATTAAGCAAATTAACTGTGGAAGTCAAATCCAATTTATCTTTGTTTAATTTTGATCTCCTTGATGGGTTGGCTTCTGAGAAAGTTGTGGACAGTTTCCCACACTGACTCTTCACTCAACCATTTATCCTCAAGTTTTTGTCGTATCTTTACAGCAGCAAATCCCAGCTAGACCTCTCCTAAGTGTTCTAATCTGTTCCCAAGTCCTCTGGTGCCTGATGAAGCTTTCTCAGTATCGTGGGGGATATTGAGAGCAAAATAATGTGCATGTTAAGGCCTACAAAGCAATAAAGCATTATTGTGAAGAGCAGAAGCTTTGGAGACAGACCCAAGTTCAAATCTTGGCACCATCACTTTCCAGCTTATGAACTTGGGAGGCTAACTGAGTTTCTCTGAGCCTCAGAGCTTCTGTCTGTAAAATGGGAAAATTAACACCAGAAGTTAGGGTGGATTCAGTGAGATCATGCATGCCAAGCAGTTATCACAGAGCTGGGGAGAGAAAACTGTAAGGGTTTAATAAATGCTAACTTCTGTGAGTAACAACAGAAGGAATGACATAAACAACAGCAGCAGATGTTCACCTTCCTGGAGCGCTTAATGTGTTCTGGGCACTAAGCCAAGTGCTTCAGTCGTATCAGCTCATTCAATCCTCACAGCAGACCCCTAAGAGTGACAGGATGACCATCACCATTTTACAGAGGAGGCCACTGGGGCACAGAGGGGTGAGGTAGCCCACCCAAGGTAACCAGTGAGCGGTGGTTCCTGAACTGCACCTCCAGCATGAGAGCCTGGGCTCATCTTCTCAGGATCAAGTCTGTCACAAAACTAACAAAAAGACACACCACAAAAAGGGACGCTTTGTCTCACACCCCTTTCTGTGACCTCCCAGAAGTGCCCCGTAGCACCAGACTCCACTCTGGGTGGCTACTGCGGTTCCTCTTTTGTGTCTGAGAAACAAGGGTGCACAATAGGATCCAGCTGCCAGCTCCCTAAAGCCCAGCTCTCCCCCTATACTTCCAAAACAGCTAGTGGGTTTAGGATAAGGAAGCCCTTACTGGCTGCCTTGATCCAAATGTAGTTGGAAGCATCCGAGATAAAGGTGGGATGGAAAACCAAGCAAAGTGTTAAAATTCACACAATAAAAAGGCACCATTAGGACACATTCAGGGATAACATGTTACACTTCCAAAAGTTAACACTGTTAGATGAAAGCCCCAGCTTCCCAGTTTCAGTTCATTTCATGAAAAAAAAAAAAAAAAAAAAAAAAACCCACTGTAAAAAAATCAAAAAACAAAAGCTAAACAATCAATAAGTATGATGAATAAAATGAGAATGTTGACCATGATGCCTGCTTCCACCCTGAACCCACAGCTTTCAATGGAACCACAATCAATGGAGTAGATGTATCTCTTCCCAAGACTTTTCCTTTGTAATCAATGCATATATATGTATAACTAAACATGTTTTGTTTGGAAAATATTTTGTTTCCACACAAAGGGTGTCACAACATGTACATTGTCTGCAAACTAGCTTTGCTGGCTTTATTCAATCAACAAATAGGTTTGGGGAGTGAGACACAGGGAAAAAATGGGTTTGGAAAATTTTGCCAAGCCTGTACACACTTATATTGACATTATTCTTCATGAATGACCGAAGTGTTTCCCATGGTATGGTGCTACCCTAATAACTGATTTAACTTTGTCCTTCTGAATGGATATTTGGGTTCTCATGGTGGCATGCTCAAAGATGACCCCCTCCCCATGATCCCAGCCTCCTGGGATTCATGCCCTTGTGCAATCCCTTGCCCTTGAGAGTGGGCTGGCCTCATGACTTCTTTTAATCAATAGACTGGAGCAAAAGTGATGAAATGTCACTGCTGTGATTAGACTACAAGACATTGTAACTTGCCTCTTGCTAACAGACTCTTCTCTTGCTGGTTTATGGAAGAGCCCATGTGGCAAGGAACTAAAGACAGTCTGTGGCCACAAGCCCACAAGTAACTAAATCCTGCCCTGCCAGTAACCGTGTGAGTTTGGAAGTGGATCCTTCACCATTTGAATCTCAGATGAGTCCCCGGCCCTGGCCAACATCTTCATGTGCGGTGAGAGACCCTGAAGCAGAGGATCCAGCTAAGCTGTGCCCAGATGCTCAATCCACAGAAACAGACACGAAATGTGTATTGTTTTAAGCTGCTACATTTGCGGTGGCTTGGTATACAGCAGTAGATAACTGGTACTGCTGTTAATTGCTTTCTACTACAAACAAATGGAATAACTGCCCTTGTGCATACAATCAGGGATGTGTTTTAGGATTAATTCCCAGACCTGAGATTGTTCAGTCTAAGAGTAAAGATATTTAATGTAAAAAAATAACAGCAAATTGTCCTCCAAAATATTTAGCAAGTGACAATCATGCAAACAGTATGAAAGTTCCTACTTCTCCCCATGTTCTTGCCAAATGAAGTATCACTCATCATTGAAATCATATCAGTTTGAGAAAAATCAGTACTGCATTACTTTGATTGCATTTTTCTGATCACCTGTCAGGGTGAGCATTTTTTTAATGAATCCCTTGGCCATTTATTTTCCTCTTCTTCTGAGACTTCTCTGTTGATATTCTTTGCTTTCATCCTATTTTAATTGGATTTCAATTGGATTGAGCAACTGGAATGATAGATATAAATATTGCACTGGGGGGTACATGATGGCCATTGGTGGTGCTGCTGTTGATTATTCAAAGTGCTATCCCATTTCTCCGTGTATATTTACTACTATTTTTCTTACAATTAACAAGCAATTGGTGGGATTTAGCAACATTTGATGATTCTTGCCTGAACAAAACTTTATGATGGTAGATGTAAAATGATGATTTTCATCTCTAGCACTTCTTTCACATTTACCAGCCTACATTCAGCCTTCTTTGTGGCTAAGACTCTCCCCTTTCTCCCACTTATTTATTGTTTTTATTAGTAAGGACTCACAATTTCCTGTTCTTCTCAATGGCTTATAATTTATTACTGTCTTTAATTAATTGGTGCTCAAATTTTCCCAGTTTGGCCAGTGGGATTCCCTCCAAGTTGGCTATTATTTCCCTGTGGCATGCCCACTTTTTCTTTCTTTCTCTCTTTTTCTTTTCTTTTTAAACTCACTTCTTTACTTCCTGGCACAACACTATCCCATGCTCACTTTATACCTCCCTGCACCAGCCCTGGAATCAGCCATTTCTGTGAAAAGCTCTGGTTCTTTTGAGTGGGCAAAGCTATTAGAGACAAAAATCTGGGCACAAGATATGCCCCTTAACACGGACCCACTTTAAGTGCAGTTTGGTGGATTTGAATGAATGCATGAACTTCTGTAACAACTACCACAATCAAGATACAGAGTTTCCTTCGCCTCTCAAAGCCTCCTTACCTTGCTTGCTCTTATGCAATTACCTCTGTCCAAAATGTCCCATTCCCTTTCTTCTACCCACCCTGCAAAGCCATGATTGAACATTTATGCCTTCTTAGATTTTGTTCCATTTTCCTCAGCAAATGTTCATGATTTCCTCTTCTTCATTCTCACAAAAAAAGAGAGTAAAGGTGCTTGCTCAGCAGTTCTACAACTGCTCTAATGAAGACTGATTTTCTTATCAGTTTTGTGTCCTTGGAAGAGTTAATCAGCCTCTCTGTCCATTGATTTCCCATCTGTAAAATGGGTCACTCTTGAACCAGTCCTGTATCTACCACATGGAAACCTGTCAGTGGTTTAACCTCTAAAGTATCTTTTGGATCTTTGCCCTGCAGACAGCTCCACAGCCACCCCTCCAGTACCTTTCCTTGGAAATCTGTCTGGTCTCCCAAATTCCACCTTTGGGCTCATTCTAATGCATTCTCTACAACACAGCCAAAGTCATCTTAAGAAATGTCCATCATTTCTTGATTAAAAACTTTTAATGGGTTAGGTATAGAAGGAAAGTTCCTCAATACAACTAAAGACATTTATGAAAAACCCATAGCTAACATCATAATCAACAGGGAACAACTGTTGTTTATGATCCAGCACAAGGCAGGGATGCCCACTCTTGCCATTTCTATTCAACACAGTGCTGGAAGTATTAGAAAGAAGTATAGCAAGCATCTAAATTAGAAAGAAGGAAGAAAAATTGTCTTTATTTGCAGATGACATAATCCTATATGTGGAAAACCCAAAGAGTTCACGAAAAACTGTGAGAACTAGTAACTACACTCAGTAAAGTTACAGGATACAAAATTGGCATACAAAAATTAGAAGCATTTTTATACACAAATAACAGCAATATTAAGAAGACATTTTGAAAAATCTCATTTATGATAGCATAAAAAATGGGAATAGATTTAACCAAGAAGGTGAAAGATTTAGGATGGAAAACTATAAAACCTTGATTTAAAAGTTGAAGAAGACACAAATAAATAGAAAGATGTTCTGCATTTATGGATTAGAAAAATTAATATTGTTTAAATATCCATAGTACCTGAAACAATATACAGATTCAACATAATCCTTATCAAAATTCCTATGGCATTCTTCATAGAAATAGAAAAAAATTAAATCCATATAGAACCATTTAAAAAAACCAAATAGCTAAAGAAGTACTGAGGAAGAACAAAGTTGGAAGGATCACACTTCCTAATTTATAATTTTATCACAAAGCTATAGAAAGCAAAATAGCATGATAAAATCATAAAATATATATAGACCAGTGGATAAGAATAGAAAGTGTAGAAACAAATCCAACTAATTTTTGACCAGGACACTAAGAGGACGCAATGGGGGGAATGATAGTCTCTTTAATAAATGCTGCTGGAAAAACTGGATTTCCATTGCAAAGAAATGGAATTGAACCCTTATATTATACCATATGCAAAAACCAACTCAAAATGGATTAAAAACCTAAATCCAAGACCTGAAACCATAAAACTCTTAGAAGAGAACATAGGGGCAAAGCTCATTGGTTTGGCAATAATTTTTTTTTATATCACACCAAATGCCCAGGCTACCAAAACAAAAATAAATGAATAGGACTACATCGAACTAAAATGTTCTACCAGCAAAGGAAACAATCAACAAAATAAAAAGGCAACCTATAGATTGAGAAAAAAGTATTTTCATAATTAATATCTGATAAGGAGTTATTAAAGGTTGTTGCAAATAGATCCCAAATGTATTCATCGAATCCATTTGGATATTTAATTATATCCAAAATTTGTACAGAACTCTTGCAAGTCAATAGCAGGAAAAAACATGATTAAAAAAATAGGGAAAGGTCCTGACAGATACTTTTCCAAAGACATAAAAGCAACCAATAGGTATATGAAAAGATACTCTCAACATCATTAATCATTGGAAAAATGCAGATTAAGACCACCATGAGATATCACCTCATACTTGTTAGGATGATTATTATCAAAAACACAAGAGGCTGGAGTGGTGGCTCCTGCCTGTAATCCCAGCACTTGGGGAGGCCAAGGCAGGTGGATCATAAGTTCAGGAGTTTGAGACCAGTCTGGCCAACATAGTGAAACCCTGTCTCTATTAAACAAAAAATACAAAAAATTAACTGGGCATGGTGGTGGGTACCTGTAATCCCAGCTACTTGGGAAACTGAGGCAGGAGAATCTCCTGAACCTGGGAGGCAGAGGTTGCAGTGAGCCAAGATGGCACCACTGCACTCCAACTTGGGAGACAGTGCATTGTAAAAAAACAAACAACAACAAGAAAAAACAAGACATAAGTGTTGGTGAGGTTGTGGAGAAAAGGAAACTCCAGTACACTGTTGGTAGAAATGTAGATTGGTGTGGCCATTCTGGAAAACAGTATGAAGGTTCCAAAGGAAATTAATAATAGATCTACCATATGACACGGCAATCCCTCTTCTGGGTACATACCCAAAGGAGATGAAATTACTGCCTCGTAAAGATAACTGTCCTGCCATGTTCATTACAGCATTATTCATCACCGCCAAAATATGGCAACAACCTAGGTGCCTATCAATGGATGAATGGCTCAAAGAAATTGTGGTGTATTTATATAAACATAATGGAATATTGTTCAAAAATAAAGAAAATTGGCCGGGCACAGTGGCTAACACCTGTAATCCCAGCACTTTGGGAGGCCAAGGCGGGTGGATCACCTGAGGTCAGGAGTTTGAGACCAGCTTGGCCAACATGATGAAACCTGGTCTCTACTAAAAATACAGAAATTAGCTGGGTATGGTGGCAGGCACCTGCAATCTTAGCTACTCAGGAGGCTGAGGCAGGAGAATTGCTGGAACCCGAGAGGTGGAGGTCACAGTGAGCTAAAATCTCACTACTGCACCCCAGCTCAGGCAATAAGAGCAAGACTCTGTTTCAAAAAAAAGGAAATTCTACAATTTGCCACACATACATAGACCTGGAGGACATTATGGCAAGTGAAAGAAGCTGGCACTGAAAGAAAAATACTGCATCACGATCAAACATAGATGTGGAATTGTAAGAAAAAAAGATCAAATACATAGAGGGTAACACAGTGGTTACTGGGGTTGGGGGCAGCAGAGAGGAAATGAGGAGAGGCAGGTCAAAGAATACAAAGAAGCAGATATACAGGATCAGTAAGTCCGGAGATTTATGTACAACATGAAGACTATAGTGAATAAAATTATAGTGTATTATGGATTTTTGTTAAATAAGTAGATTTTAGCTGCTCTTGTCACAGAAAAGTAATCATGAGAGATGGTATGTTAATTCATTTCACTGTAGTAACCATTTTACTATCAATACCTGTCCCATAACGTTTTGTTGTGAACCTCAAATATATACAAAAATAATTTATTTTAAAAAACACCAATCAGCACCGTGACCTGACAGCTGCTACAAACTCAGTGGCTTCTCAGTGCCATGATGAGGACGCCCTCCGTCCCTCTCCACATGGCTTGTAAGAAAGAACCTTCTGGAACTGACCTCTCCTTGGACACATCACACAGTGCTCCCCTGACCTGCTTTCCACAAGAGCATCCAATTCTCCATGCGCCATCCTGCCCTCTCTTGCTGGAACACTTTCCCTCTTTCACCTAGACCTTCCTGTGATTCCATACTCAGAGAGACTTCCACTGGCTTCCCTGGTGAGGTCAGATTCCCCCACCGTGCACTCCTCTAGCTCTCGTCCCTTTTTTGCACTCACTGTAGTTGTACCGTCTCTTTGGTATTTTGCGATATACTTGATAAATGTCAGTCTCCCTAACTGGAATCTAATCTCACAACAGCAGGCACTGTTTTGCCAGGACTGACACTCAGTGGGTATTAGTTGAAAGAATGAATCACTCATAGGATTGGTGTTGGGATGAATGGGGTAACACATGGCATGGCCTGAAACAGAACAGCACATGGAAAAGCAATGCCAGAGGCAGGAATTTTTATACATAGTTTCATCACCCTTAATTACCATTTTCTATTGTGAATTCTCCTTTAGAAGTCTGTCTTCTCTACCATTCCAAAGACAAAATGAAGATGGGGACTAAGTCACGCTCCTCTCATTTCTCCACCACCTGGTACAGTGTCTGTGTTTAGTATGGGTTCAATAAGTGTGTGATGAATCAATAAGCAACTAATGAATGAATGGAGTCATTTAACCTCTACATGCTTCTGTTACCCCATCTGTGAGAAGGGGAAAATAGAAGCACCTAACTCATGGGCTGGTTGGGAGGGAAGTATTAACCTGGATTTATATTTGCAATTGTACATTCTCTTTTAAATCAATATGCAATGCATTAGGCAAATGTAAGGGATTTGAGTTATCAGGCCCACTATAGAAGAGTCATGTGTAGGGCAGAGGGGAGTTTGTAGAGGGGTCATTTCTCCCTTCACACACACAAGACATCATCTCTCCCTATTTAGAAAACCCTGAAGTTCTCATCATATACCTCTCAAGTTCATATCACATTTCTCTAACCACAACTTACATATGTTTTATTAGCTATGGGATAGAATACATTTTTCCTTATATTGCTCTCTACTGTTCTTTAAAGGCGCTGCTATTCACTCTTATTCATTTAATCAATCCTTCATTGGATTATGCAATATTCAAAGCAAACAAGATCTGAAAATGCTCAGTTTGGGATTTTTCCCCCAGTTATGTATGATTATTTGTTCTAACAATATATATATGTACACATATATATGTACATATATATGTGTATATATATATATGGTTTTTTACCTCATCCCTAAATAACTTCAAAAAACTAATATATGCCCTTCTCAAAACCTCAATAAACATGAAAACAAAGCTCTGTCAATTGTCTGACTTCAAATAAAAATCTGACAAATGCCACATCTTCCCAATAGTCCTGGTGATTGACATTTGAACAATTTCATCACACTGGTCATTTAGCATTGTGTCAGTCAGTGCCTGGTCACTTGCAACTGAGAGGTTTGCCTCTGAAGATACAGTGCTCTTTCATGTGCCTGGTATAAAACAGTGAGACCCTATCCGTGACTATCTTCTTGGGTTGATCTTTCTAGTTTTGAATGAGAAATTTAAGGATGGCCGCTGTCTATTTAGTATTCAGCTCATAGTTATGAAATCATCGACATTTTCCATTTAAATTTTATTGGTGAGAATCTTGTCTAGGAAACTGAATCATGCTTTCAGTTCCTCACATCCCAGGACATAGTGCTTTTTCTTCAAAAGTAAATAGGGCACTGTCTTGCGCTTTTTCTGAATTTCTTGTCAAGCAAAAAACCCTTTTCTTCGGGGCCAGCATTCACCATTTGTGCCTGTCTTTTACTCTGACTGAAAAAGAAAATGATTCAGTCTTCCAGCTGGCTATTCTCTGGTTGCTTTAATTCATGGGAAGCCAAGAAGGAGAAATTGGTAGGTTCAACAGTGTTGGACAGGGATAAACAGAATCATATCACATTAACTGTAATTTACAGCATTTCAACACATCCCTGCTTCTGCCAAAGCCGGCACAGATCAGCCCCCATTGGAAAAAAGAGAAAACAGGGTGGGGCTTGGGGGATTGAACAGAGAATCTAAATTTCTATTTTCTAAGGGAGAGTTTGAGAACTAGAGCCCCATTAGCGCTTTCTTGAATGTTTTGCTCATTCATGCTATAAAAATAAATAACACAAAATATTTTCTGGACTAAGCCTACTCTATTGCTAAAACCAAAGCCAGCCTGCTTCCAAATAGACTCACTGAGGCTCATTTCGCTAGCATGGACATTTTCAGGCTGGCAGGCGGCCACTGGAGGAGTTACTGAAATTCACTTCAAAATTATGTACTCTGCATGAAAATGCCCATTTATGAGCATTCAAAAGGATGAAGAATTTCACAGGAACATGACAGCAATGACAACTTTTAGGACCGACCAGCATTGCCTGGAGATGATTACCCCTGAAACACACACATGGTCTGAGAGCTTTGCTGGAGAGCCTTCTAAAGGCTGGGACTGTTTGTGTTCAGATGGAATCTCTGTCTATGAAGCTATTTATTACAGGCTGAGAAAACAAATATCTGCAACAGGGGATTGGTGGAATTTGTAGCTGAAATACCCATAGTGGGGTCAACATCATAGATCCCAACCAGATCAGAGCCCAGAGCTGAGAGGATCATTTTCTAACCTGAGGGTTTCCAACACATTCAGAGGTGGAACACCTGGAGTTATGTTCTCTCTGCAGAACCCCAGGAAACACTGATAGCATTTTTTTTTTCCAGCAAATAACCTAGGAACAATTTTTCTAGCTAAAACGATGGCTGGTGTGGGTTTGCCATTAACAACTCAACCCTAAATATTGTGCTTTTAAAAAAGTGTCTTTCTCTCCTACAAGAATGAAATAATCTCTTTGAGGACAGGGACTTGATCTTACTGCTGCATTCCTGGAGCCTCAGAGGCAACATGTTGTTCAAATGAATGTGCCCGGTCATTTCAGAGTTCTTCCGACAAATTCATCTGCCACTGTTAAATCTGTTAGTGACTAGGTAGACAGCAGCACATGTTTTAAAAGGAAATTATGGGCAAGAAGAACACTCAGTAGTTAAGAAAATCCAATCCACAACATCATTTCATCCTCTACATTTGGAGACGACCTCCATTATAATACTTTAAAAGTGGTCATTCCTTAAGCATTTCTGAGGTCTACCTCTATTGAACACCAGCAATTGGTAAAAACGAAGTTGAGGGCTATTGGCCTAACCTATCCTGACATTGCTGAGAATTTATGCTTAGAACGCAAGTCAGATTAGGAGACCTGGTCCTCAGCTTGACCAGCTAATATTAATAAATGTTTATGGAATAAATGTATTGCATGAGTGATTCCATATTGTTGTGCAATGCCCTGAAATCAGAGATGTCCAATTTCCACTTCTACAGTCTTAGTCAGTATAGCCTGTGTTTTTGCAGGACTTGGAGAGACATCATTCATTCATTTGATAAATATTCTCTCATGATCTTCCTATGTACTAGGTACTGTACTGGTCCTGGGTAGATAATGATGAATAAAACCAAGCTCCTGCCCTCTTGGAGATCATTTTATTCTATGGAGGAGAAAAATCGTTAAAAAAAAAAGTATAATAGAAGATCAGTTACTGTTAAGAGCTGTAAAGATAAATAAGATGAGGAGACAGAGGGGAAGGCAGTGAGGATATTCAAGAAGATTTCTCTGGAGAGGGAACATTTGAACAAATACTTGAATTAAATAAAAGCAGACACTAAGTGATCATAGGGGTGACTAACATCTGACAAGACCCGAAAGGGCTTTTTGGTCTGAAGAAGGATCACACGATGACATAAAAACAATCAGACAAGGACAGTTTATTACACAACTATACTTGAGTGCTGAAAATAATTGGAAACATGTTGCTTCTTCCACTAGCCTGGCAGAAATTTAGTGAGGTACACAGAAAAGTAGAAGGTTTAAGGACATATCATTACAGCAAATTCTGAAATATCCAGTCCTGCCTGGTCATAATAAAAATCTGTGGAGAAGTTACTCTGTGAAACCCGGGTATATATTTGCAAGAAGTCTTTATCCTTAATTCCTATCTTAGTCTGTTCAGGATTTTATACCCAAAATACCATAAACTGTGTGGCTTATAAACAACAGAATTTTTTTTCTCACAGTTCTCAAGACTGGGAAGTCCAAGATTAAGCAATGGAGAGATTGTGTGTCTGCAGAAGGCCTGCTGTCTGGTTCAAAGACAACGGCCTTCTCATTGTGTCCTTACAAGGCAGAGGGGCAAGGGATCTCTCCGGGTCCCTTTAATAAGGACACTAATTCTGTTCATGAGGGCTCCACTCTTGTGACGTAATCACCTTGTAAAATTCCCACCTCTAAATACCATCACATGGGGAAATGGGTTTTGACAAATGAATTAGGGGTGGGGGTCGCATAAACATGTAACGTATAGCAACTACTAAATATTATTTGTTGATTTATTTGTCATAGCCAACATAAAAATAGAGACAAGATGAGTTCCAGCAGAAAAAGTGCCCACTTTGAGGAGAGAGACATAATGGGCAACACCTGGGTTCTGCAATGCCCAGCCATGTCATCTTGCATGTTGTCTCTGTGTGTAGCTTTCATGTTTGAAACATGAAAATGGTCAAGTCTGGTCTGTAGAGCTGTGCTGAGAATTATTGATGATAATGTTTATAAAGGACTATCCTATCCCACTGGTGGTGGAGAGGTGGTAATATATAGAATGTTATACAAAAAATCAGAAAGGGAAAACACTTCTCACCAAAAGAAAAAAAAAAAACTACCGAGGGATAATTTTTCTCCACCCTCCCCAGAATCACTGTCTTCAAATCTTAACTCATCAGCACTAATACCCAGAGTGCAGTCCACTCACAGATTGGGTATATGTGTTACAGAGCTCTTTGTAGGAGTATATATATTATGTAAACTTCTATTTCAAAAATGAAGTCTGCACACATAGTCTCTTAAAACTGTTGAGACTTCTGCACTGGTAGACAAAACCAACTCAAACTAATTGATGAAAACTCCAACCCGAATCCACAGATGATTTTAAGAACTTAGCCTTATGAGCAAACTTTCTAACTAGAACTAGAACAACCTGGTGCTATCTAGAAGAGGATGATATTAATTAGTACAAACAAACGGATGTAAAACAATTATTTTTTCAGCTAAACGTTCATCCTCCATGCATCCATCCATACCCCCATCCAGCCAACAGACATTTACTGAGTGCCATGTGTCAGACATTGGTTTACATGATTGGGATTCAGCAAGAAAACAGGCAACATTGCTGCTGACCTCATGAAGCATATATTTTAATTCACAATACAGATCAACACAAACAGATAAATTTATCAATAGTGTGTCATGTTGACCAGTGTTATGAAGACAGGAGCGCATACTCAGGATAGGCGGTAAACACATGACAGCTCAGGGGAGGTAGAGTGGTCAGGGACTTCTCTGAGGATGGGACATGTAAGTCAAGACACAGATGGAATGAAAAAGTGAGTCATGTAAAGATCTGGGAGAAAAGCATTCATTCTAGGCAGAGCAAACAGCAAGTGCCAGGGCTCTGAGGCGAGACTGTCTTAGAAAATGTCTTAGACACTTTCTAAGCCTAGCAAGAGGGCCAGCCTAACTGCAGCGGATGGCAAGGTAGAGAGTGGAAAGAAATGAGTTTGAGGCAGGGCCAGATTACCTAGGGCCTCATAGGCCATACTAAGAGTTTTCTAGTTGATTCTAAGTGTGATAAGAGGTCTTTGACTTTTATTTTCCAGTAAAAGAGTGATTTGATCCAATTTTCTTTTTTAAAAAAGAGTTTCATTGTTATGGGAGAATTACAACTCTGCTGTGTTGTAGGAGATAACAGGTTCTGGAGATGGAGAAGGGAGAAGAGGAAAAAACCAGAGAGACCCATTAGGAAGTTATTATAATAGTAATCCTAAAAGAAACGGCAGCAGCTTAGACCAGGGCAGTAGTAAGCAGGAATTGTAAGAAGCAGTCAGATTAGGACCTCTTTTAAAGTAGAAGGAACAGACCTCCTGCTGGAGTAGATGTATGAGGGGAAGAGAATTTTGAGGCACACCTAATGTTTTCAGCCAAATGAGCACTTGGGGTACATTTACTGAGATGGGAAGACAAGAAAGCAGCAGAATTGAAGGGAAAATCAAGAATTATTTTTGGGGTGTGCTCATTTGAGATGCTAATTACACATCTAGATAGAGATGCTGAGCACTCAGATGGAAGTGAAACAAATATCCATGATTTGCTGCTGAGGGGGGTTCAATGTCAAAAATTCAAGGAGTAAGCACTCAGTAAATGTGGTTCTCTTATCACGTAAACTTTGGGAAATACTTCATTTTTTTCTCTCAAGAAATAAATTCTTACCAACTTGACTGAGTGAATATATCTAAAATTCTACACTTCCAATTATTGAATACACATTATTTTTAAAGAATATATGGAACATTTACCAAAACAGATCATATACTGGAGCAAAGAGCAAGCCTCAACAACTTTCAAAGGAGAAATTTTTTTTTTAACCTCAGTGGAATTAAACTAGAAATCAATAATAAAAATATAACTAAAAAACATCCAAATGCTTGGAAATTATGCAACACACTTCTATTTAACCTATGAGTCAAAGAAGTGATTAAAATGGAAATTAGAAAATATTTTCAACTGAATAGCAGTGAAAATATATCAAAATGTGTGGGATGCAACTCAAGAGGTAGAGGAAACTTTTCAATACATATATTAGAAAAGAGTGAAAATAAATGCGCTAAGCTTCCATTTCGATAAACCATAAATAGATTAACACATTAAACTCAAAGGAAAGAAATGATGCAAATTCGAGCAGAAAGCAAGGAGAAAACAGACATTTAATGGGGAAATCTAACAAAGCCAGGAGTTGATTCTTTGGAAAGATGAGTAAGTTGATAAATTCCTAGAAAACCTGATTAAGAAAAGAGAGACAGGGAGAGAGAAACAGAGGGAGAGAAAAGAGAGAGAAAAAACAGAGAGAGAAAAAGAGAGACAATGTAAGTGACCATTATCAGGATTTTAAAAGGTCACATCACTACAGATCATGTAGACATTAAAAGGATTATAATAGACTAATTTGAAAAACTTTGCCAATAAATCCAACAACTTAGATGGAATAGGTAAATCCCTTGTAAAACACAACTTATCAAAACTAAAACAAAAAGAAATAAGAAATCTGTTTTTTGAAAAAAGGAATATTTAATTAAAAACCTTTTCACAAAGGAAACTCCAGGCCCAGATTATTTCATGAGTAAAATCTTCCTAATGTTTAAGAAACAATAGCAAACTTACGTAAACTCTTTCAGAGTTTAGAGAAAGAAAATATTTTTAAACTCATTTTATGAGGTCAGCCTAACTCTGATACCAAAACATGATAAAGCCATTATAAGAATAAATAAATAAATAAATAACTACAGGCCAATCTCTCTCATAAATATACATGTATATATGTAACAATTTCTTTCAAAAATCAAATATGCCTTTGTTTCAGTCTATTTTGTTCAGTTAGACTAACTTGTAAGTACATTTGAGACACTTTGATGGCCCTAGAAAACATTCCAGGGTTGGAAATTTTTCAAACTGCAATCTTGAATTAAAAAGTAAGTGCCTATAGTTCACCTGATGCTCCCAAAGAATATATTTGTGTCCCTACAATAAAATTCATTATAATTCATCTTTTGGGGACAAACTCATCTTTTGGTTCATTTAAAAAATAGTTAAAATGAAGAGAGTCCAATGACATCAGCCAAGCTTTCCATAACTCATTAGCATGACAAATATCTGCTGACATAACTGATAACATTGAGATCATTTCTTACTGTCTTTTTTGGATGAGTTGTGAATGAAAGCAGGTACACAATCATGTATTAGGACATACTTGTACATAAAAGATTTTTGTACCAAATCACAGTGATGAAGAACTGTGATTTTATTAAGCAACAAATAGCAATTCACTGCTTCAAGTTTTTATACAATAAACTATTACATTAAAAGATAGTGGTTTAATATTTTCTTCTCATAAACATTTTCAAATGTCTTCATGTGCCATGTTATTAATCTTCGTACCCCTGAAATACATCCACCTGAGCTGGCCATTTTGGAATACACATCAGTGGGGCTAAACTATCAGCAAGATACCTACGTAATCCACATGGCTGATTTATTTATTGGATTGACTGGATGTTTCATAAGTGTTTACAAACCAGTCAGCTGCAGGGGCTGCAGGGCAATGATTCTGGAAGTGTGGTGCTCAGACCAGCAGCACGAACTTCACTCGGGAACTTATTAGAAATTCAGGTTCTCTAATTCCAGTTCAGACCCATTAAATGAGAAACCAAAACAGAAAAATAGCCATATGTACTTTCATGAGTTCTCCAAGGAGTTCTGATACCACCCACCCCTCATGTCTGAGAATTGCTGACAGACCCACTGAGGATTCAATGGTTAAATGGTTATCAGTGTTATCTACCTATCATCAATCAATCAATCTACCTATCTATCTATCTATCTACCTATCTATCTATCTATCACCTATCTTCCTGCAATACTTATACCATTCAGGGCTCACATATATAACACCTTCTTCTAAGACACAGTTTTCAAAGAAACAAAAGGAAAAAGTTATGGAGAAATTAAAGGTCATAATAATTTGAAATTGCTTTAAATATTGATAGGAGATCAGTAACTGTCATTCAGTTTTCACAGTGGCATAGATAAAATTATTTATGGAGTTAGGCCTAATTTCCAGGCACTTGATTTTAGCTCCTCTCTTTTCTAACTCAAGAGTCCTTATCAGAAGGACAAGTGGGTGAGAAGATGCTACTTCTACCACCATGATCGACACGTGGGATGTATAGATTGATTAAAAGAATCGGCTCTGGAGCCTGAGTTTGAAGTATACTTCCTCCTTACTATCTGTGAGACCTTGGGCAAGTCTCTTAACCTTTCCGTGCCCCAATTTCCTCATCTAAAACAGAGACAATAATTGCTCCCACCTCATGGGGTTGTGAGGCTTAAACAAAATGATATCGATCTAATGTTATTCAGATAGAACTTGGCACATATTAACACTCGGTAAGTGTTAGCAATTATTATCACTAGCTTTAATACTATTGGACCAAACAAAAGTAATCCACTCATCAATTACATTTTATAACTGATGACCCAGACTGAGCCCTCCGAGTTTCTTAGTGACAGAAACTCAAGAGCTGGATTAGGCAAAAAGGAGAAAATTTACTGGTCTACTTACTCAAATGATGGAAATAGGAGCACGAATTGTCCTCAAGGATGACTGCATCCAGGGACTCAAACACACCCAGGACCCTCCCCTCTGTCTCTGTCCTCTCTGCTTCTCCCTGCATTAACTTCACTCTGTTAGACAAAAAGCCAGCTGCTTTCACAGGGCAGAGAGCACAGGCACCAAGTCATTCTAGTTTTAAAGCCTCAGGTGTAACCGGAGAAGATGATCCAACTAACAGACTCAAGGGATAGCCATGTCACCCAGCCTGGGTGACTGCCCTTCTTAGGACCAATTTCTCTGGCCAAGGTTGGGCTCCTTCCTGTTACACACCCCTTCTGCGGGAGTGACACCAATCCACCACGAGTTTTGCCAAGGATTTATATCCCTTTAGGGTAGGCCCTGAGAAGCCTTCCTAAGCCATCTGGCTTGAGAGAAGTAACCAACCATTTTATTCTTTCTTCCTGTTGTTGCTGTCATTCTGGCCATTTCGAAATCTGGTTCGTGATGAGTGTCCCATCTTTCACGGCTTTTGTTGAGTTTGACCCCAGGCTGGAAACGGGACGTGTGTTTATTTTACCTGACAAAGTACCCATGGCTGAAAAGCTTGGAGCACTAGAGTACTGTATTTTCTCCCCCTCCAGATGGGGCTGTAATTATAATTTAACTGTCTGGGTCCAACTTAAGGTGAGGAAAAGATATATTAAGTTTGCACACATGTTACTCGCCTACCCCCACCCACATCCCTTCGGCTCTCCACATTTCATAGGCAACCACCTTCTGTGGGAGGAGTGTGTGTGTGTGTGTGTGTGTGTGTGTGTGTGTGTACACAGTCGTGTTACAATTCTCATTTTGCAAAGTTTATGCAAAAACCAAACACCTGGGTTCAGAGTTTCCTAAAGGAGTCATCTGAAGTAGGTGCTTTACGCCAAAATGTCACAAAGATTTATGTGCTTTCATTTGTGCATTAAATTGAGGACAGGTGGGAGAATGCTCAGGCCTGAGAAAAACTGATAGCTCATTTCTCCCTTCGAAGAGAGATGGCTGTTATGACTACTGCTGGTTTAGATAAAATAGATACAGATCTTGTTTTTTTTTTTTTTTAAAGAGGGCTCATGTTTGAAAAACAGTATTTCAGCAGTCAAATAATTACCTCTGCGATCATGTTTCTCACAAATATGAAACCCTGGACTAAGATCCCACGGTGAGTCCTGCCCCCAGTTCCAAAAGAACAGGCAATATCATGCCCAACAGCCAAGAAAACAGCCGGACCTCCATGCACACTCACCAAGGAAGGGTCCCTGGAATTGAGGCAAGTGACGGCCTCAACACATTCCATTTTAATGGCTTGCAACAGAGTCAGTTACACATATGTAACCACTCATTTTTTAATTTGATTCTTGTTTCAAACACCTTTCCAGGACCCAATACATCTAAAAAATGTCATCACTTGATAGGTCGCTACTCTATGCCTGGCCTTGAAACAAGCGATTCGATGTGCTGAGTATTCACCTGGATTTGAAATAAGACTGTGAATTTGCATTTCAGAAAGGGAATACTACTTGGAAAACCCGGTCTGCCAGACTTTTCACAAAGGGAAAGGATTGCTACACTGGAAAAGCTTGGTGGTCAGCCTCCCCCGGGCAGGATGCTGCTTGTCCCTCCGATGACCTGGAGGCATATTGGAGAAATCAAAATTATTCTGTTCACTTGATCCTTCTGAGGTTCAAGCTGAGCTTCTGAATCAAATATTTATCAAACCATTGACTGATTTCCGAAGCAAGAATTTTCTATTTGGAAACCAGAGCTATGTTCACATTGAGGGGCAAAGGACATACAATTAAGTCCCTGTTTTTGTATGACTTCACTCAATTACATAGATACACATGAAACTTGAAACCACCTAATGATTTCTGATCTTTTCTTGTGTAGGCAATTTCTACAATTCTAGTGATCTGCTGGTCATTTAAAACGACCACTAAATGTGATAATCAGAGAGTAAGAAAAGCTCAAAAAAGCAATGGGAAAAGCTTTCAGATAAAATGCCCTATAACTCCCAGACATTTTTGTATAAGTTTATTTAACAGTTCAGCTTGAGATACGTACGTGTTTGTGGGTGATAGCCATGACTGTTGAAGGGCGGTAGATAAAGGAAGACATTTTATAAATTGGAGAAAAATGGTGCTAATAGTTCAATAAGATAAATGCTTGCCTTTTAAAGTTGAATTCCAGAAGAGATTGCAACACAGAAACTAACACAACACTTTTTTTCCATGCCAGGAAAACATGCTGTCTTGCACCCAGATTGGATAGCTGTGTGTTACAGCTTGAAAACACTGGGATGGTACACTATTTCATTTCTATAATTTATACATTTTTTCTTTTATTACTTTAAATTTTGATTAAAATTCTACTGCTTAGAGCTGCTGTGGACTCAGGATGTGAAGGAAAGCCCCAGAAGCTCCCTTCTCCTTTTTGTCCACCACCAGCAAAACAAGGTGCTGTGTGGTCACATAAGGACAAAGATCTGGATGAAGTAAAGGTGGGTTTCAGTGGGTAAAGAGTGAGGAGACAAAAGGGAAACACTATGTGATTCCACCCATAATTTCTCACAACACATGGCTGCTGCCCACTGTGGGGACATATATTACAGATTGTTCCTAGTACATGCTCATGACCTATTGTTATTCTTCTTGCATACCTGTATAGTAAAGATCACATTATCAGGGTTTGGTTCTAAAGTCAGCAAGGCAAAACTAACCAAGAGTTGACCTTTCCCTGCAAATTTCTGAAAATGTCCAATAGTAGAGTACACAGACATATCTTTGTCAGCATATGCAGCACAGCAGATCCTTCCACCAGTAAGGAAATAGATTTCTGTTCTCTTAGCGGAGCACAGAAAGTAGCTGGCTTGAACATAGGGGCCGGGTTCTTCAAATAATATGGTTTTTAAACAGCAGAATTGCCCTGAGTATAGGCAGATGCTTATGCTAGGAGATGCACTAGGGAACCAGGACAGAAAAAGGAAACATCACATTTCCATTTCCTATCTCATGCCAAGGCATAACCCAGTGGAAGGAAATGTACCCAGAATTGATCTGGGTGGGCGTGGCTTCATTTGACCAAGTTAAGCATGTCCAAGAGGGATTCCACCCATAACCACAGGCAAGGCTGGTGTTAAGTCATGACACATTGGTATGCTGAACTGCCCAGTGTAAACTCTAATTGGTTAGTGCCCAAAATGCCAGTTCTTAAAGTTTTTCCTGTAACCACCCCAGAACGCACATGTGGACCCGCATACGTGGTACCACACACGCCCCCATATCTTCATCTCCATCACTGCAGCATAGGCATTATGTCTGGGACTCCCTAGATTTAAGGGTGCTTTTATTTATCCTCCAAAGCCCAGCTCAAATCTAACCAGCCTTGTGCAGTCTTCCTTGCTTTTCTGCAAATGGGTGTGATCTCTCTTCTACTTCTGTCATTTTCTTTATACTCTGCCTTTCTTTATAGGTGGTCGGTGACCCGATTTCCCACCTAGGAGGTGAGCTCACGGATCCTTAGTGACCTCTTTTTCAGGAGTATTAAAAGGCCGCCTTTTACAAAGTTAAAGATCAATGGATGTTTCACAGAAAATAAAATATCAAGTGAACCAATCACATAAAACACATATTCATTAATTTATTAGGCCATAGAGAGCCATGAAAAACATAATGAATTAACTCTGAAAACACTAGCTCTATTAGTATAAAATGCATTATCTTCTGAGGGTTTAATGTGACCAAACCATTCTTGCCCATGTCCCAGTCTCTCCTTGCAGTTTCCTAATTCCAACCACCACCACTGGAAAGATGGAATAGAAAACACCGAATGACAAAAGAATTATGAAACTTACAACTTGGCCTCTATCCTGGTAGAGTTGGGTGTTGAGTCAAGAAATCATTTACCTATGAGCTTTTCTCTTTACAGAAAAGACTGTTCAACTGTCTGTTTCATTCTCTCTCTCTCTCTCTCCCCCCCCACCCCCTACCCTCCCCACTTGCTGGTTCACCCTCAATTTTCTCCCTGATTTATAAATTCCCTAATTGCCCTAATACCATACCAGGAAGTAACCTCTTCCCATACACCACTGTGGATCTCCTGTAGGGAGCGTAAGAGTGTAATTCCTGTATCACCTCCCTCTGTGGAAGTCAAAGGGCCAGAGCCAAACCCACCTTTCACAGATTCAGCACAGACAGGGAGGGCTCTCTCTTGGGAGCTTGAACCTTGATCTCAGAGCTCAAGGGCAAGAGGTCAGGCCCCAGAGTAGTGGCAACACTTTGTTTCAGCTGGCCTGGCAGTGGGCTTTGCTTCCATTCCTGGTCCTGTCTCCCTGGCCCTCACACTAGTCTTGGTATCTGCCCACTTTTCTAGCCTCTTATTCCTCCCTCTGCGAGTTCCCCAGTAGCCTCCTAATAAAATTTCCAGCACTTCAACTAACCCAAATCAGTTTCTCTTGCTACCAGCCAATACTTTTAGCCAAGAGGAGCGTCAGAAGAAATGTTTTTTATATGCTCTGAGTTCCAAGTACACTGAGATGGGTTCAACCACAGCAGGCAAGAGCATTAAGCTGGTAACTAGTCTTGTTCATATTGCAAAACTAACTTCTGTAGGTGAGTGGTTGTTACTTCTGAGGAAACACCCCCTCCTGCCTGTCTGAATCCAGTGGTCCTTCTATGTCGCCTGCCTATTTTGTGGGGTGTCTCCTTGCATTTAAAAGCTGACTCGATTTCAAACGTTCCAACACACACATTCAACAGCTACTTCTGTAGTATCAAAGATAAGAAGGTTTTTGTATCATGTTGTCATGGACCAATATATTCTTTAAAGATAATTAGTTTGTTTCCTTAGTGAGCTTTACCTGCTCACTCAATCCCCTTGGGAAAGCGCCATTACTCTTACTTAACTCTCTTGGGGGACATTGAAAATGACTCCATCTTATTGGCTCTAACTGGTTAAAGTAGCCAAATCAAAGCTTCAGAGTTCCAACCCAAATATTTCTTTTTTTTGGTTCGTATGCACATAATTATACATGATTTACAGTGACGCACAAGATTTCCGGAAATAAAAACAGGAATCATTGTTCAAAATTTTATTCAATCCAGAAAAAATATACCCAGGCAACAGAAGACAGATGTCATGAACATGGGACATGTGAGGCTGGAAAATGTTTGCCAAGTACATCTTTACAATCCCTGAATTCCCATAAAGGGCAGGAAAGCAAACAAGATCTTGGTGGGGCTCAGGGAGGGAAATGAAGTTCTCAGAGGGTTCGAAGCCTTTGTGTTGCTCTAATAACTTCCCCTCCTGTGATCCAGTGATTAGAAATATTCTCCAGAGTATGAAGCTCTCTAACAAAGGGCAAACTGGGAGTACGGGGGCCAGATGGAGACCAAGCTATGTGGAGTCTTAAAGAAACACTCAAGGTAAGCAATGAAGTAGAAACCATAAGGCCGCTACTTGTTGGAACTAGAATTGCCAAATGTCCTGAGACCAAGGGATTAGTAGCCCAAGACTCATTCCCTAGGGCAGAGGGGAAGGTAGGAGTACCATGTTCACTCCTGATGGAAGGTCAGACAACCAAATACTGAACTGCTTATCTGAGCTGAACTTATGAACTCCTGAGGTTTCCCCACCCTGAGTAGTAAAAGCTGTGAACCATATACCCCATGGAATACTATGCAGCCATAAAAAAGATGAGTTAATGTCCTTTGCAGGGACATGGATGAAGCTGGAAACCATTATCCCCAGCAAACTAACACAAAAGCAGAAAACCAAACACTGCATGTTCTCACTCATAAGTGGGAGTTGAACAATGAGAACACATAGACACAGGGAAGGGAACATCACACACCAGGGCCTGTTGGTGCAGGGGGGACTAGGGGTGAGATAGCATTAGGAGAAATACCTAATGTGGATGATGGGGTGATGGGTGCAGCAAAGCACCATGGCACATGTATAACGATGTAACAAACATACATGTTCTGCACATGTATCCCAGAACTTAAAATATAATGATAATAATAAGCTGTGTATAGTGATCAGCTCTACATAACAAGTTGTCATTGAAAGGAAACTGGGCCAAAACACCAATTGGGATTTCCTGAGGATTTATGGATAAAATCAGATTCATTCCGTTGACCCTGGGCCATATTTTTTCCTATCATCACCTCCTCAAAAGATGGGGAGATGCTCCCTACAACCACCGAGGGACAGATTGGCTTCTGTGGGTCTAGTGGGACCCTAGCTCTAGAAGGAGTTGTTCACACCCAACTCCCAATCTAAGTAGACAAATGAGAGGCCTCTGTTTTTGGTGTGGGGCCTCTAAAATGCCCTGGGCTTGAGCCCTTGCCTACCCCCTCAGCCCATGTCACACTCTCTTCCTCTCATACCTCTCATGTACCTGTCACTCAGCCTTCAGCCACTTCCCAGGCCTTATTCTAGTTGCCACCTTAGGATCTTTGTCTCTGCCATTGCTCTTTCTGGAATGTTCTTTCCCATGACCAATTCTTTTCTTAGCTCTCCACTTAAATACCAACCTTCACAGAGAATGCTTCCCTAGAGCTTCTCTTGAGTAGTTCCCATCTTGTTCACTCCTAGAGCAGGGGTTGGCAAATTATGGACCAAGGGTCAAATCCATTGAGCCACCTAGTTTTATGAATAAAGTTTTATTGGAACACAGCTGTGCTCTTTCATTTACAAGTCTGTGGCTGCTTTCACCCTATAGTGGCAGAGTTGAGTGGTTGTGACAGAGACCATATGGCCTGCAAAGCCAAAAATATTTACTATCTGGCCCTTTACTGAAAATGTTTGCTGACCCCTGTTCCACAGATTTCAGACATTCTATCATTATTTTTCTTTACTCACTTATTTCCATTTAAGCCTGTATGTCCAGGAATGCAGGGATCTTGTCTGTTTTATTCATGTTCTTATCCCTGGCATCCAGCACACTGCCTGGCACAAAGGCAACACAAAACACGATCACTAAGCAGGAATTACCATTTCCATTTTCCAGATGGAAATGATAAGGGTGAAAGGAAGGAAGTGTATCTGTGCTGGAGTGAACTCACTGTGGGGCATGGGCTATTATTTCTTTTGCTCTCATTTTCTTAATGGTTTTTATCCAGATGGACTTAACTTGACTCTTCTTTGAATGGTCTCTTTCTTCTCTTCCTTACGACAAGTTAAGGCCAGTGACTAGACTCTGTTAAGGAACAGAATCCAGCCCTGAGACTCTCTTGTCCAACTTTTGACTGAGACATGGATACATCTTTCATGTTGTTGGATATTCACCTGTCTTTGATCAACCCGAACACTAACATCTTGGGTATAGAATGGATTTTCTCCATCTTTCTGGGATCCACTTAAATCCCTTTGGCTTGAGTGACACTCCTGGCAAGTTTTCATGAGTAGGACAAAAGAATAATGTTCCTGAATCATGTGCCTAATTAGAGCATATATATATATATATTTTCATTTATCCTGCCATAAGCCTTTTTTATTAATATATTTAGCCAGCATGAGGATTATTATTAGATACTCTTGTTTCTAAAACTTCATCCTAAGGATAAGGCAAGCAGGAATTTGCTTCTAAAGCAACTTAGTGTTGCTACTTTTAATAATCGAAGGTTTTAGTACAGTGATTTCTCCTTAATCCTCTCAATAATCCCAGCAAAATCTGGGTGTCAGAAAGTGGAAGACAACCCTCCTGCATTTTGCCGGGTATCTAAGACATGGTGCTAATAGAGTCTAGCTAAACCAAAGACCATTTCAAAACAAGAGATTAAGATGTGGGTAAACCAAGAAGCCCACACAACTCCTTCTGTGGAACCAGGAAATGAGCATCTAGTTGAAAATAGTGCCTGTTTTTCTGCTTCCATACTTTTTTCTACCATCTCAGCATTGCATTAAGACTTAGCCCTAATTAACTGCAGTATGGCATGGAGCCACGAAAACACAGGCAGCCAAAAATCTTTACCGGAGTGCACCAAGAAAGCAAATCCCTTTTGTGCTGAGGATGCCACCAATTCTGTCACCAACCCCTCGCAGCCTGACAGAAACAAGGATCAGGGGGTAATGCCAAAAGCAAGTAAAGACCACTGTTGGATGTGAAAATGCAGCAGCACCAGGCCCTCCTGAGACTCCCACCCCAGGAAAGCTGGGAGGGACAGTGCACATTTTTTTCATGGGGTATTCCTTTCACAGGCAGTCAGAACATAACTCTCTGTTGCCAGAAACCATTCATCAGACTCTGCAGAAAAGGCTGTCAGCTCAGCCTACAGGCCCCAAGCCAGCCTGTCAGGATCCAGGCTAGCAGCCAGAGTGTCAGGGGCTGTGGCTGGTAGCCAACCAGGACTTTGATGTCTAAGGTTTGGCCGGCTGGTATGTGAGGGTGGCCAGTGGGCTCTGAAACCGTATGCCGTGCTCAGAGGTCATGGGTTCTGAAAGCAAGCTGGTCGTTAGAGTATCTCTAATAAAGATGGAGGTGGGCATTTTATATTGTTTAAAAAAATTGTTGAAATTATTTCAGTATTTGTTTTGATTTAAATTTCCATTACACATGCTTTTTATTATGCAACTCAATTAGTATATAAAAGATTTTTCTGTTTAAAATGTTTAAATGAACATAATTGTACAATTTGGAAAGATTACAATGCTTTTATTTAATTAACACTGCAATAAATACATCGCTCTGTAATGAACCCCATACTTTTAGGCCATTAACCATTCAATAAATTTGCAATATGGAAGGTCCTTTATGGAAAAGAAGATAAATAAAGCCATTTAAATGAATGTACGACAGCTATGATGCTAAGCAGCAAATTATAGCTTTTTGCTTCTCATCCACTAGAGTTGTACCTTGATTACAAACACATGCGAGCGTAATAAACAGCATACATTTAAATTACTATTTTGAACATGAGGACCCTGGATGCTAAAGAAAAATGCTGCAGCATTGGTGCAGCTCCACTCGTCTTCCCAAGGAGAAACTCTTTCAGAATCTGTCCAAAAGGTTCATCTGTTGTTTGCCTTATCAAGCCAGGGCTGAGCCTGCCAAAACAAAAATAATGTCCCTCAGGCCGCCTCTCAGAACCAGCTGGTTCCACGGGTGATCAGAGTTAAAGCCACTCCACAGCGCGACGCTCTCTGACGAAGGACTACCTGTGATGGGCCTAGCCGTAGCAGAGGTTACGTCCAGCCCTGCTCTCTGTCGTCTTGTCACCACCACACACCACTTACAAGCAAAACGATAAACCCCAGTCCGATGGCCCCCCGCCCTCATCCAAACACCTTCGGCTCCTTCCATTACTGAGCCCTGCAAGGATGGCACACACAGCAGTACCCAAGAGCCCAAGTTTCAGGTGAAGCTTAGAGCGATTAAGTGTAGGCATAGGGTCCCAGAGCCGAGGTGAGGCTACAATTTTGTCTTCTCCATGCACCTTATGAACATTGGCAGCACCTTATTAATATTGGTAGCTATAATATTGTGCTAAAATGTATTAACATCAGAAACAAGGACTGATATGGAATTATTATTATTTCCCAAGGATTATTATACTGCATTTTATAGATGAGGAAACTGAAGCTTAGACATGTGAGGAACCTGGCGCAACATTGCAGGAAGTAAATTGTAGAGTCAAGCCCAAGCTATGGAGCTGCTCCCAGGAGTCTATCTTCAGGTGGTACTTACGACGATTCTTCCTTTGGCTTGCTCAGTGCTCTTTCTTTTGCTCTCCTTCATAGTCTATTTCTTTTTTTTTTTTTTTGAGACAAAGTCTCCCTCTGTTGCCCAGGCTGGAGTGCAGTGGCACGATCTCAGCTCACTGCTGCAACCTCCACCTCCAGGTTCAAGTGATTCTCCTGCCTCAGCCTCTCCAGTAGCTGGGATTACAGGTGTGTGCCACCATGCCCAGCTAATTGGTGCCTGTCTCAGATAAATCTTAAAAGAATCGCAAATGCATAAATGGGATCTCTTCTTTAACCCTTTTCTCCCTATACATCAGAAAAGATGGTAGCCCACAACCTTTCAACAGAAGCCTCCTTTGGTATTCAACCAGCCATATGAGGCTTGCATGGCAAAGAGCTTACAGGGACAGCAGACAAAGAACACAGTGGGTGTAGAGTCAGGCCTGGTTTTAAGTCCCACCTCTGGTATCTACTAGCTATGTGGCTTTGACCAGCCTGCTTATCCTCTCTCTGTCTCATTTTTCTAAACTATAAAATGTAAATAATGATGATTCCTATCTTCATATGGTTATTCTGAGATATGTATCAGATAACCAAATTTATCTAAATTAGCTTAGTATAATAGTATAATATGTGGTAAATGCTTAGTGCCTAGCATATAATAAATGCTTAGGAAAAGACTTTGCATTCCTCATTACAGGTTTAGAGAAAACCTAAATAACTCAACTGATCATTCAACCAAATATTATTGAGCGTCTATTGTTTTCTGGATACTGCTCCCAATATGTGGGATAGATGACTTTTCTGTTCCTGGTTCTGCACTACTTTATACCATGTTTATGGGGCGGGGGTGCTCATAAAACAAATAAGTAGATAAAACCCATAATATTTCAAGTGACAAAAATAAGGCAGGATGAAAGAATTGCATGATAAAGATAGCTGTACAAAAAGGTGATATTTGAATCAGGTCCGAATAGAGACGGCAGAGCACATACCAGGGTGCCTGACACACAGCAGGAAGTCAGCAATCATGCAGTGGAGGCTGAAATATGGACTGCCCAGCTCACCAACCCCAGTCATCCAGCATGTGGCTAGATTTGTTCATTTCGGTGTACAAAGATTTACATTGACCTGCTGTGTGCCAGGCACTAGGGGAGACAGTGAAGTTGCCTTTAGGTTCGAGCCAGCTTATGGACCTTCTGCATTGTGATGCTGCTGTTAAAGGGTGGCATGGTGGCCTTTTCTAGACTCTAGAACATTCCAGTACCCAGATCTCTCTTCTAAGAAGGTAAGCATGGAATATAAAAGTAAAAGGCAGGCCAGGATTAGACCCACGTGATGGGTGTAGTAAAAGACCACTGGTCAGGGGTGAAATGCAAAATTCCTGGAATGGAGGAGACATCTGACAGATTGTAGTTATTTTTATTTTTTCCTTCAAAAATAAATGCTGAGTTTCTACCTGGTACCAAGTTCTAGCTAAGAACTAAGATAAAAATGATACCCTCCTTGTTCTTGAGGAGTTCAGTCTCTTATTCTCTTAACCATCACAATTATACATCTCTTCACATTTTTCCTAAAACTGACTCCCTATTTTTACATCAATTTTGTCATTATATTCTTGTATGTGATTATGTCATAAGCCAGAAATAATTTAAAGACCCATCCAGGATGTAACCAGACAGATGGATGGATGGACAGACAGAGGGATGGATGATCAGATCATCCAAGGCAAATCTAAGATGCTGCTCAGAAACCTAAGCCTTCAGTCAACTAAAAACAAGAATAGAACAGCTCAGCATTTCAGTGGCTGGATTGAGCTTTTCTTTCTTTTCTGAAACTGATTTGCAATGTCTTCTAAGACTCAATTTCTTCATAAGCAGTGAATAACTCTCATGGGTTGGGGTAGTGTTGTCTGTAGGGTCTTATTTGGAAGCCTTCATTTCCCCAGTAATAATCATGTACGTCATACATGTCTAATGTTTTTAAAGGGCATTCACATCTCTTAGATCATGTTAATGGCAGCCCTATGTGGGATAGGATAATTATTTTAATGTTTATTAAAGAGTTGAGAAAACAAGTTGAAAGACTTCCTAGAGTCTGTTGACAACCTTGGACTGGAGAAACCAGAACATTAGAACCAAAATGTCATGAGAAGTAATTCAGAGCTTCTTTTCAGGAGTATTAGAGGGTTGCCTTTTACAAAGTCAGTGGTGAATAGATGTTTCATAGAAAAGAAAATAACAAGTGAATGAATCACATGAAATCACATTCTCATTCATTTGTTTGTGTGGACCATACAGAGCCATTTAAAAACATAATTAATTAAGTCTGAAAATACTTGTTAGATGAGTATGAGATGCATGAACTTCTGATGGTTTTATGTGACCAAATCAGTCTGTGTCCCTAATCTCTCCTTCCAATTTCCTAATCCCAACCACCACCACTGGAAAGGTGGAATAGAAGACACTACATGATAAAGGAATTATGAAATTTACCACTTGGAATCTGTCCTGGTAGAGATGGGAGGTGTTACCAGCTTTTTTCTGTACAGAAGACTGTACAGCTCTTTCTTTCTCTCCACATTTCTTCTTTCTCTCATTTGCTTTCTCTCTTTGCTATCTGTCTTTCTCTCTTACTTCCCTTCCTTTTCATCCTTTTTTCATTGACTTCTTTTTTGTTCTTGTGTCACTCTAGCTTTACCATGGGTCTATCATGTTCTACTGCAAACTGAACTTCTTTCAGATCTTCCAAGGTCTTATACCTGCTCTCAGCTTTGTATTTCCTCATTTGCAGCATCTTAGCATGAAGCACACACATAAACTCTGCCCAGTATTTGCCTGTAGTGGAAATCTATCATTTCCATTCATGACATCTCTTACCCCCTTTTTGGAAAGAGCACGCCAGTGCTCCTTGGAAGAACCATCTCTCCCTGGTTTCCATGTATCCCTTCCCTTCTCCAGCTCCATGGATCTGCACACATCTGGCAAGTAAGAGCATTCCATCCCTCAGGCTCAGTGATTGGTTCATAGATGGGCACATGAGTCAAGCCAGGCCAATGGGATCAATCCCAGGATTTTCTTCTGCTGAGTTTTGAAGCTAGTGGGGTGAGTCTAGAATTTATCTTTGCCACCACTTGGAGACAGACTGCTTGAAAAAGAAACCAAACTGTGGTAAGCAGAGCTGAGGGATTGTAACAGATCACTAACCACGTTATTTGAGCACCTGCATCCAGTCATGGCTGAAGCTGGTCTATTTAGTCTTCTGAATTTCACAAGCCAGTAAATGACCTTCCAAAATGAAGCCAGTTTGAAGTGGTGTAGTAGATTAATCTGGTACTACTCCTTGTTAGATGCATGCCTTTGCCTTGTGGATTTACAGTTTCTCTAATAGTCAGAATCTATTTCCCCTCCCCTTGAATCTAGGCTGGCCTTGTGACTTTCCTTAGCGATTAGGATGTTAGCCAACAAAAATAGAGGTTTGAAATGTGTTTATGTGATAGCACTTGTTCATTCTTACACTTCTGTTATTGCCATGGGGACTTGCCAGAGCCAGCGTGCTAGAGGATGAGATGCATAGGGCCCAATTGCCAGTGTGACCCCAGCCAATAGCCAGCTGACCCCAAGACATGTGAATGAGCTCTGTCAAGAACAGAAGGATCACTCAACCAATCCCAGTATAAATTTATTTTAAAAACTAGAGACAGAGTCTTGCCATGTTACCCAGACTGATCTCAAACTCCTGGGCTCAAGCAATCCTTCCATCTCAGCCTTCCAAAGTATTGGGATTACAGGTGTGAGCCACCATAGCTAGTCAACCAGTTTAAATTTCTGACCCACAGACTCATGAGCTAAATAAATGCTTATTGTTTGAGGGCACTGAATTTTGGAGTGGTTTGTTAAACAGCACTATGCTGTCAATAAATAATGGAGAGTGTTGTTTTTCCATCGTTTGCAACCAAGGGAGTCTAAATATATTAGTGCCCATAAGGGATCCCACACAGCTGCTGATATTTCTCTCATTATAGCATTTAATGTGCTCTTTTGTAATTGGTATTTGCCTGTCTGCACACCCCTCCAAACCAGCACTGTCCAACAGAACTCTTACAAAGATAGAGATACTCTATGCCGGCATCGTTCACAGTAATAGCTACTAGCTACATGTGGTTATTGAGTACTTCAAGTGCCTAGTATGATTAAGAAATGGAATTTTGAATTTTATTTAATTTGGATTAAGTTTAAATAGCCACCTGCAGTTAGTGCCTAGCATACTGGACAGCACAGCTCCAATATGTAAACCCTTTAAAAACAGGAGTTGTATCCATCTTGTTCATTATCACATGTCCAGGGAAAGAGATAAGGTTAATAATTTTTTATGATAAAGAAATATATTCTTCTAACTCTCTTAGGAATTTCTCACTCCCTGGTAAGTAGACCCATCAAGCCCAATGAGGTAAATAACCTTAGATGTCACCACTTTTCAAAAGCACCATAAACGACTCAGAAACATTTTGTCTGGAGGGCATTAGTACCCCAGTCACAACACCCTAAATGCCAAAGATTTAGTACTTTTATTGGCTAATGTATTAGTCTGTTTTCATGTTGCCAATAAAGACATACCCATGACTGGGTAATTTACAAAAGAAAGAGGTTTAATTGGACTTAGTTCCACCTGGCTGGGGAAGCCTTGCAATCATGGTGGAAGGCAAGGAGGAACAAATCACATATGATGTGGATGGCGGCAGGCTTGAAGAGCTTGTGCAGGGCAACTCCCATTTTTAAAACCATCAGATTTTGTGAGATCCATTCACTGTCACGAGAATAGCACAGGAAAGACCCAACCCATAATTCAATCATCTCCTACTTATTCCCTCCTACAATACGTGAGAATTTTGGGAGCTACAAAATGAGATTTGGGTGGTGACACAGAGCCAAACCATACCAGCTAGTAAGCAAAAAGGAACTTTCTGGATAAATCCTAAGCAAACGTGGAAGTACAGTTGTTCCTACCACATGTGTTTCTCTTCAATGACAAACAGACCGTAAGGTGTGTCCTGCTTCTGGTTGGAGGACAACCTCCAGGAGGTCCATAGGATAGGGAAGCAGCAGGATTCGTTCTTAAATAGCTCAAACACCACAGGAGTTAGAACTCTCAGAAAACACCTGCCTAATCCCTTCCAGTGTTGGGAATGTTGGAGCAGATGCTTCTAGAAGTGTTCAAGGGTGTGGTGGGAAGTGGTTGGGGTGAAAGGAGAGATGAGAGATAAGTTTCTAATATAGAATGTTCAACATCACATGTCACCAAAGGACTTCATAATCAGCCCAATCTGTGATTTGTGCCAGGCAAAAGAAAGGGGACTCTGAAGTGCTTTCACGTATCTAGAACTTTATTTTTTCTTCCTAAGATGTTATTGGGTTTTTTAGAAAGATCTTGACATTTCTGTGATCCAGAAGTAAGAGTCCAAGCTATTAGTTGAAAACAGTGTTTACCATGTAATAGATGCCCAACAAATGCTTAAATAACTGCTTTAAAAATAATTACTGTTGTTTGCAAGACTTCATATTAAGCAATGGCCATCTCTTAAGAAGGCAGAAAGGAGGAGGCTGAACTTGCTTTTTTGTGATATTAAGTGAGTTCTCCTCTTTGTGTCTTCTGCATATACATTAGAGGGTTATAGAAAAACTACTTTCTAAGCCATGTGTTGGAAGTCCTAAGTACAGGATGTTTTTCTAGCCAAATTTCATCCAACCCAGAAATGCTTTCGGGGTTCTTCAGACTCCCTTTTCATACCATGGTGTGTCTCATTATCCAAGGTCAGCAGTGATTTAGTCCACTTGAATTGCAGAGATTTGCAGAATTTGAGCTGAGTATAAAAGGGCAGAAAATGAACTGTGGCCAAACAAAAGGAGACTAATTCTTACAAAGGAATTATGTAATTTTCAGTTTTGATAAGAGATGTGGATGCTGAATATATTCCCAGAATAATAGGAACATTAATATCACTGATCATGGTACCCATATTAACAATAACATTGCTTAATATATGTCCAGCACTTTAATAGGTACTTCACAAGTACTCTCTCACTTAAAGAACCTTTGCAGTAGGGACCATCATTATGTTCAATTAATGAAGAAACTGGGGCTCAGCGATTAAAAAAAAAAACAAACTTGTCCAAGATATCACTCCTAGAAAGTGGGAGAGTCAAGATTCTAAGCCAGGTCCCCTGGCCAGGAGGCCCAGGCTGTCAACCACTGAGTCATGGGAGCGCTGCTTGGTAACTGCCTTAAAGCCTTGGAAAGCCAAATACCGCAGCAACATGAATCCCTGGGAAGCTTTGTCAATGTTTTCTTAAAAACCCTAACTGCACCTGAAAACAAGTAAACATTAAAAACAGAGTTTTGAAGAGTTTTTTTTTTTTTTTTTTTTTTTTTTTTTTTTTTTTTTTGCACACCAGGAAGTCTAGACACCTGCTTTTGTATATTTTCTGGAATGGGGGAAAAATAGACTCATTGTATGAAATTTATTTCAGCCATTTAGAGAGGTTTTAGTAAAGATGGGTTACATTTGCTATTCAGCAGTGAGACATAAATGTTTAACACAAGGTCTTCCTCCTTACCCACCCTGCCCCTACGGATGCTTTGAATAATGCAAAGTCTGTTTTAAGCTCTGCTGATTTACTCAAGAAAAAGGTCAGAATATTTTGAAATATTGGTCATACAGTCTGGCATACAGGAGCATTAAAACATAGGGTAAAACTCAACAAGCTACTTCCTGTCTGCTGCTTCTCAAGACTTCATGGGCTCATAACACTTAATAAAAAAACATGAGCTGTAAATAATACCTGATTTAAACTGCGTGTCCCATTAAATGAACTAGATATTTGGAAGACCTTTTCATTCTTGTCGGGGACTATATAAACCTTTAGTGCATAAGATGTTCATTTCCTGCTCTTTGAGGACTGACTATGTGCTAGGCACTTCACTGTTGGCTTGATTCCCATGAACTGACTGAGAGTCAAACATCTTTGATCCACAAAACTGAAATTTCATGTGGTTTACATGTTTTATCTTCTAATCTTTACAACAACTGGTAAAGTAAGTCCTCTTACTCATCCAAGTTCATTCATATATCCACTCCAGGAGGACAGAAACTCATGGGCTTTATCACTTCCAAGTCCTTAAGTACTTAAAACAGGGCCTAGCATATCGTAGGTGCTCATTAATTATTGGATGAATCAATATATGCATGGATGGATAGATGGGTCAGTGGGTCAATGGATGGATAGATGGATGGGTGGGTGGGCAGGTGGGTAAACAGATGAATAGATGGATGAATGGGTGTATAGATGGGAAACTAAATCCTAGGTAGATCATTCAGCAAGAAAGTGGCCAAGCCAGGTTTTGAACCCAGGTCTGCATTTCCTGTAATTATCCTGCAAAGCTCTTTGCCAAGCATGCAACTGGTTAAAGAGAGAATGCACCAATTGCAGTCCTCATTTCTAGTCCCATGACCTTCTCTAAAGTCACACCCTGCGTATGTGGGCAGAGGAAGAACACGGGACATCCTGTGGCAGCACGGTCAACTGCCTGTTCAGGCCTTCGCAGGCCCTAGATGTTTGGGGCAAGAGGGACACCAGAGGGGCAACCTTGCTGAAGAGGGTTTCAAATGCCCTTCATACTGAAAAAGAGAGGAAGGGCGTGGGAATAGCCAGCAGTTATACGGAAGGACAAACATCACAACTGGAGGAGACTGAGGTGGAGAGGAGACCCGATGTTTCACACGCAGACCTGTGGAGCTGTTTCTACACTGTCCACATCAGGCTGCAATGCTTCATTAAGTGGGGCCCCCAAGGGTTAACCAGGAAGGTAGAAGGGGCAGAACAGAGCAGGGGAAAATAAACCTCCAGGAGGAGGAAGAAGGGGAAGAAACTTGGGCTGGAATCACTTTGTTTTATGAATAGTTTATGAGGCGTATCAGGAGTCACCCTAACGGGCAAGGGCTGGAATGTTTTCTAACTTTAAAGTGGAAGCCGCCCACCAGGCTGCGAGTGTGGGAGTGGCAAAATATGAAAAATGCGGAGGCCCCTCTCTGCACTGCCCAGCTATCTTGTAAAACATGGATCCCCAGGCCGCATATACTAGCAAATATGTCTCACTTGAGATGCTAAAACCACCTTGGAGTTTTACACAGCCACTGTGCCCAGCCAAATGTTTTCAGGCGGCTTCTGTCTTGCTGGGAAAAGTGTCCTGGGTGGACCCTGTGGCTGAGGAGACATTTGGAGAGGAGGACCACAGAGGTGGGGGGCAGGGGGCGGTGGTGGCAGAGCTTACCTCTACACCAACTGCCTTCTGAACTCAGAAATACACACTGGTCACCGTGGCGCAAGAAGGAGGTGAAGCCAGGGCTAGGTGTTCTTGCTGGGCGGGGTAAGGAACACACAAGGAGCCTCAGAAAGAAATCTTTATTTGTCCAAAAGAGCTTGATGCCTTTAACAGTCCCCTCTCCACCCAAAGCCACAGGCGCCCTATAAACTGACCCCTCTATCCAAGGCCTTGGGAAACAATTTCTCCCTGCCTTCCCCAACCGCTGGACTCCAGGTCCAGGATGGAGCCCCACACCTCCATGGATGGCCTGCCTGTGTCTAGGCTGCTTCTCTGCCCTTGCCTATCCCTAGAACTTATCCCAGCAACATCCCTTGGGTTCTTGAGACCAGTGTCCCAAGATTCCCCTTTGCCTACTCACTTTTGGATTCAATCAATTCAAGCAATCGAGCCTCTTGCTTGCTTGGAATGTGAATTCAGACTTTATTCAGCAGGCTAATGCAAGGGACAGTGCTGGTGCAAGGCTGCAGATGAAGGGCAGGGAGACATCCCACCATTGGGTGCACAGTCTCAGCCTCCACCTTATAACATACTGCATTCTCCTCTTCCATTCATGAGCCCTGAAAATCTGGCTTTCCAAGACATCCCCCTACCCAAACTGCTCTACCTCAGTGGAAATTCAAACCAACATTTCTTGATAAGGTTTTCTCTTACTCTGACTTGAAAAGGTTTTTGTCTTTTTTTTCCCCTTTCCAGAAAGGTAGAAAGTTTTTCAGAGGGTCTAGTATGTACTGGTGTCCTTGTAATCACACCTACTCTGCCTCAGAACATGCTGTCTCGCTGTTAGGGCAGAGTCTGTGTATCTACTTGAGGAGACTCTGCTACCCTCTGGCATTCTCATGGCTCATTCTGGAATACAAACTATTCCTTGTAGGAAATGGATAATGTGACATTATTGAAGACGTTAAACATAGCGTCGGGCCAGGGGATTCATGATGTCCAATGAATGAAGCTTGTTATCTTGCTTCCTTGATTCATTCATTCATTTGAAATTAATGAGTGCTTGCCATGTATCAAAACACAAAGTCCTCAGAGCTCACAGTTTAGTGAAGGGAGAGAAGCAATACACAACAAGCCCATCAATAAATGAACACGATCCCTTAAGATAGTAGCCAGGCAGTGGAGAAGATACTGGAATTGAGAGTGAAAAGCAGACTTAGAAGGATGGAAGTGTGGTGGAAGTCTATGTACAAACACCTCCCCCCGCCCCCACCGAGAGCAAAGGTTAAGCAATCCTACTATCTAGAAGCTTTCTCGAAAACCACCAGAGTCCTAGGGAGTTAATCTGATCTCTGAGAAAGAAAAAATAAGAACCCTTTTTCTACACAGGGCTGGTCTGAATGGACAAAAGTCATTCTACTGCAAAGACCAGACCCAGGTACTCATGGTGCATTTCAGTGTGAGGAAAGAAAGATTCCTGGCTGGCAGCAACAAACGACACGAAATGAGAGAGTGCATGGGTGAGAACACCCGGTCAACTGGGCTTGAACACATAGAAGATGGTGGTGAGAGGGAGAGATCCCTTCCAACCAGCTCTAGGCCTGGACAGTGGGACCATCCACAGCAGTTGTTGAGCACCTTCCGAAGGTAGAGAAACCAGTAACTCCCCATTGAAGCCAACAGACACACCTGGTGGGCACGTGCTGCAAGTAGTAAGCTTAGGAATTTGGGAGCTGTGGTCAAGTCTCTCAAGGCATTCCTGTTTGCATCCTACTTTATGTAATTGTGGTGCCACATGGTCGTACACTGCAGGGGATGGGGGCTGGAGCAAAGCAGGGTGATGCCTGGGGAGTGCGAAAACGAAGGCTTGGCTAGCATCAAGGGAGTTGGCCTGGACTCAGGTGAAGCAGGCTGAGAGGTTAAGGTAATCCTTCTGTGGGTATTACACAAGTCTGTGCCCCTAATGAAAATTCTATTTCTTCTGAACATGCTCCTTGAAGGACCTCCTCTTTGAAAAGGCCAATATGTGTTCTAAAAACGGCTCAGTAAGGACACAGCTATGACAAACCTCTCAGAGACAGAGGAGAGATTTATAGGAACTCACAGAAAAATAGCAGGTAGTAAGTCCATTTTAGGAGGAGGGAGCACTAAAGAACCTACAGCACAGGAAGAAATAAACTGAAATGCTGAGAATAGGAGGGAGTGGGCTTGTAAATAAGAATAAAAGCTGAGAGCAGGTGATCAAAGGAGACTCCTCATTACAATTACAGTAATACTTACAATGGCAGCCTGAGGCATTTGTTAGCATTCACTAGGTACTAGGTGCTAGGTAATGGGCTCACATCTCCTTAAAGAGAGGTGTTATGATTTTCATGATTCTTCTAGGAGGGAAAACTGACTTTCTTACAAATTCGAGGAACCCTCCCAAGACCTAAGACTGCACAGCTGTTAGACAGCACAGACACATCTAGATCCAGAGCACCTGACACTGGACATCCAATAGGGCAGTGCCCGTCCAGTGAGATCCAGTGACCACTTATGCAGGAATCACAGAAGGGCCTAATAAACTGGCCTTTCCTAGACTTTGCTGGACATGCAAAATCAAAATCTGCACTTGGGGCCTGGAGATCCACCTTTCAAAAGCTCCTTGGGTGATACTGAAACACACTCTTGTTTAAGAACCAGGCAGTTAGGGGCAGTGAGTAGATGGGGTTGTTTGCAGCAGAGGGCTTCTAAGAATCTAGGGGCTTGAGGGCTACAGGATTTTTTTTTTTTCTGGTTCCTGACATTTAAAAGAGAGGGACAAGGCCCACTCTATGGAGTGCTGGGAGGACTCCGTCTACGCACGATGTTTATGGTTGTTGATCTGGATGTGATGGGGTGAACAAGGACCGCTGCCTCCTGCCTTCCCCAGGGACCTGGCTTAGCACACTGAAGTCAGGAGGGCAACTGGAAGAACTGTGTACAGATGAAGGCAGAAGATCCCAGCTTCTCAGAACGAAGATCTTAAACTCGACAGATTTTAGCTTCAGGAAGCAATAAGTAGAAATGGAGATGGGGCCAGAGACCCAGGAGTGCCTACTGCAAAGGCTGGCCATGGTTCATGATAGTTCCACATAACTTGCAAGGGCTAAAACCAGCGTATGCAGGGAAGAGTCGTCACTGATGAAATAACAGCATTACCTGTCAGGAAGAGAGGCCCAAATATTTTCCACGTTCCTGAGGACTCGTTCTGAGAAAGGCAAGCTACTGAAAGGGCCTCTTTAGTTCCTGATGTTTTCATATTCCCAGGCTCTCATGATAGAGGGGTCTTAGCCTTGAATCTGCCCCTGTGAGTCCTGTACAATATCCTTTGTGCTACTGGCTTCATCAAAGAACTGAGCCTCCACCATGAGACTGTAATCTGAAGGCAGGAGGCACAGTGGGGGTGACAAGGAGTGAGCTTTCATCTTCCTACGGAGGAGCTGCCTATACTTTGCTCCCACTCTCCTTTCTGTTGCACTTTGGGTGGAATAGTGGGCCATTGTTGGGGAGGGTCTGCCACCACCCAGCCCCCATAGGCCAAGGGCTGGGAGGCTTCTGCACATACACTCTTTGGCACTAGTCAACAGGCCCCCAAGCTGCTGCCCTGTGAAAGCCCCTCCATAAGGGGTTGGAAGGCTGATGGTTGCACAGCAAGTGTCGTTTTTGGAGGAGGAGGAAGCAGGCCCTGCAGGTCCCCACCCCTGTCCTTGGAACACTAAGGCTCTTTTCCCGGTTTTGCCTAGTTGGAATGGAACATCCCAATTTGAAGGAGACACCCTGCAGGCTTGGTCACAGGTACATTTTTACACCTGGTTGGAGAAAATGTGCAACACTGCAGAGGAGTTCCAGCCAGAGCACTTCAGTGACACATTGGCATAGGAACACACACACTCAGGCACACTCATGCATCCTGCCTTCAAGAGGCGGACCACATAACACAGGCCAGTTACATGCAGGATGTGCAGGCCAGACAGACACCCAATGGCGAGGCTGCATGGTTACTGGTGGGATGAGGTGTGTGCAGGTCACTCTGCAGGACCCAGTGCTGGGGCGGGCATTTGGTGGAACAGCCTGCCGGAGAAAGGGCAGATTTGCCCAGATCTGGTCCCAGCCCCTGGATAGGCACACTTTAGCTGCAATACATCAACTGAGGAGATTCCTACGAGCTCTCCAAACTACTTGCTAAAATGCCTCAGCCCATAACCAGGCTCAAGTGTTTGTCTACTTGGACTCAAGTAATTCTGCAGTGCAGCAGAGACTGCTCAACAGACACTTTTCAGATGCAGCCTCCTCTCATCAAGCAGGTTGCACTACGTCTCCCCTAAGAGGCAGAAACCATCCTTAAAAACAAGTGTGTGCATGTGGGTGCATGCGTGTGTGTGAATGAATGAGGCAGAGAAAGAGAGAGGCAGAGAGAGAAACAGGGGCACAAAGACAGAAGGATGGGCACTCACAACACTGATCTTCCCAGAAACGGCGCACACTCTGACAAAAGCAGCACAGCGAATTGAGGCATTTCCAAGGAGAGCAGCACACGTGGTCACCACAGAAACAAGGCTGTACACAGCAGAGTTAATCTTCGTGCAGCACACCTGCAACTTCTCCACAGCGGGTGTTGTTTGGTTTTGCACACCCAGCCCCAAAGAGCATTTGCCTTAATATAAACATTTCTTAGTTGGTCCTTATGGCAACAGCAGCAATATGGTGGGCGGATCCTGCTTAGATGGAGACTGGCATAATGCCTCCTTTGTGTCATCCTTCCCAAGGGAAGAGGGATGGCAAGGCCATCCAAGAGGGGCCTGGGGTGGTCCACGAGTCCATCAATGACCTGCACTTGTATAAGGTAGGAGCAGGGGACAGGGGTGTGATCAGTGACTCTGTGGCTGTAACATATGCAAGACGAGCAGGCTTCAGAGTGACAGAAATGTGAGGATGACCAAAAGGAGCCTTGCTTCTCGCAAAAGTGATGCATTCAAATAAAAGCAGAAAGAAGCTGCAAGGGGCGGGGCACTGGGCAGAGTTGGTGTGGGAGTAGACTGACTGCAAACCCAGGAGGAACACAAACATTTCCATCAGTAGGGATAAGGAGGAAAACTCAGCATGGAAAAATACAAGCTTAGTGATAACCAGCTTAGGAGTTTTTGCCGTGGCTGCAGAGGAAGGAGGTATCAGCGCTAAGGCTACACAGTGTAAGGTCTGCTTATGAACAAAGATGGCTAGGGTGCATGTGCAGCAGGGCTCCTCTCTTCCACTGGGCACTGAAGGCACTAAGGCTACACAATGAGTAAGGCAGACATGTGATCTCCCTACCCTCTTCTTTTTTAGGCAAGTGAGAAAGCTTTACGAAAGCACACATTCAGAGAGTGAACAAAGAAAAAGTATGGTATAGCCCCAGGATCCAGAGTTATGGTTTCTACCACAATATCAATCTGAACCAAAGAAACTTAAAAAAAATCCTCCGTTCAGTTTACAGAAGCAATGGGAACCATAACTTTCCCTCAATCCAGTGGCCTTATGGAAAAGTCAGCTAGTCAAGTGGTCAGTGGCCTTATTAGGAAAGGGTTCCTTTAGGGTATAGACTCTTTTCGCTAGCAAATATATCTATATCTATATCTATATATATATATATAGATATAGATATATATATAGAGAGAGAAAGAGATGCATACACACTTGTAAGAATATAGAGGTAAGTGAATATCAGAAAAGGATCAACTGGTCAAAGAGATGGTGTGCTAAGCTTTAGGATCATTTTATTAAGAAGTACAGAGGGATTGGGAACGTGGGCTAGAAGGTGGTTAACTTAATAAGCGATCGTGGCTATTAATTTTAATACTTCTACGACTATTACTAGTAGTAGCAGTATCGTTAATGTTAAAGTCTTCAGGGCATCTTAAGGCTGGGGAGACCCACATTTACTAATAACTAGATTTTTGTCTGCCCAAGCAAATGCTGATATGAACCATCACACATTTTGCCTACATGATGCCAAGAGAACTTACAAAGCCACTGTAAAACCACATGCCAGTCACATGGGCAATCAACACCAACAGGAAGGGGTGAGGCTGCCAAAACTTGAGTTCAGTTTTCACTTTCTAACTAGTGGTGGTGGTGGTATTCGGGGGCAGTGTGAGACGGAGAGTTGTGTGAAGTGGTACAAATAGAATGTCTTTTCATAAATCCTGGGCGACCACATGCTATAATGAATGACAGAATGAAAAGGAGCCACACAGGGAGGTGGGGGAGGTGTCTTCCCAAACACATCAACATAAAGCACTTTCCACACATTTCAACACCCGGTGAGATCTTTATGTGCTGGGAATTCCACATATTATGTGTGTCATGAGACACGAGTAAAGATCCGACTTTTATAGGCTTTGGCTTCCGGAGTGTTTATGATGTTGTACCTATTAGGCTGCTGAGAAACCAAACTCCTGAAGGAGTCCACCTAAGAATCGGGGCTCTGGAACAGCATGGAGAAATGCTTGTTCCAGATGCCACAAGTAGAAAGGTATCATGCAGTCCCACTGTTAAATGTGTAAGGCCACCTACAGTTTACATGTATAGCTTTACCAAGCTGGGTCCATGCCATGCATGCTACTGGATATCTTTTCTACTGGAAAATGTATCTGGGAGAATGTGGTAGTTAATTTGATGTGTCAAGATAACTGGACTAAGGGATGCCCAGGTGACTGGTAAGCATTATATCTGGGTGTGCCCGTGAGGCACTACCAACACTACTCTCATTTCCAGATCAGACTAGCAGCTGAATCAGCAAACTGATCAAAGATCGCTCTCACCAACATGAGTGGGCATCATCTATCCATTAAGGGCTCAAATGGAACAAAAAAGGTAGAAAAGGCGAGAATCTACTCTCTGTTTGAATTAAGGGCCCAAACTGAACACACACACACACACACACACAAAGGCAGAAAAAGGGAGAATCCACTGTCTATTTGAGCGGGGAAATCCATCTTCTCCTTCCCTCAGACATAGTCCTTGTTCTCAGGCTTTTGGACTTGAACTGAATTACACCACTGGCTTTCCTGATTCTCCAGCTTGTAGATAGCAGACTATGGTACTTCTTGGTCTCCATAATTGCATGAGCCAATTCCAATTCTATTGGTCCTATTTCTCTGGAGGACCCTGACTAATACAGAGAGTCTTGCATATTAGTAAGTGTAAACAATCTTATTTCAGATCTACACACAGTTCTACTATAGGATGAAAACATTTTTTGCCTAAATGTAAGTCATTACCTATTGTTTCTGTCTGGATAAGGCTAAATCATGCCACAGTAACAAACAACTCCAAAACCCTAGTGGCTTACCATAGTCAAGGGTAGGCAGCCATCACAGATTGTGACATTTTACCTGCCTGCTCTCCAGAGAGATTGTGCCAATCTCTAATCCCAGTCATGATGCAGGAAACCTCATGTCCCTGCGCTTTAGGAAAGAGCAGCAAGAGCGGGTCAACAAAAGCAAGGCCTTGGCAGAGCCATTTGATTGATGTCCCCTCTGCCCCTCAGCCTCGTGTAATATCTTCTTCCCATCTACAGAATCTTAGACATTCTTTAAAGGAAGGCTCTTTGCAGACACTGGCTTTCTTGCCAATTATACTGTGTCATGTTGGTTCCAAACTCATGGGCTCAGGAGGGATGACTTCCAGGCAGAAGGCAAGCTCTTCAACTCCATCCCCCACACCATGCAAATATGTGCCTCTTGTAGCCAGCAAGACTTTTATTTTCATAACTTTGTCATTAGCTCTGTGCAAAACCATGAGTGGAGAAGATGAAGAGAAAGAAGAGGGAGGAAAAGATGACAAAGAGAACATTCTTCAGAAATCACCTCCTTTCATTCTGAAGTTTTAATCATCCCTGATGACTTTTATCTTAAAAAAAAAAATTGCCTCAGAACAGATGCTCCTAGCCTCATTTGACCTGCACATGGCCATGGGATAAAACAAAATGCAGGGCCAAGGCTACTGAAGAGCCATAAGGAAATCATTTTACCAGCAGATAGCATCTGTCCACATCAGTGCTTGGGATGCCCCAGCAACAGTGACATTCTCCAGGAACATGCAGACATAGGCTTGTGTTTTCTAGTGTTGTGGCAACTGATGCTCCTCTGTTGTGTTTCTTCCAACCACTGTCGAAGCTCCTCGGACTGGGGTTGGCAGGAATCCCACAATTACAGCTCACCCTCACTTTCCCTTATAATGGCCTTCACATCCCCTGTAGTCAGAGTACATGGGTTTGAACCCCAATTTACTAGGGACCAAGGAGCATAGACTGAGAGAAACTAGGGCTCCAACCTCAGCTCCTTTGCTTCTTAATGGTCAACTCACTGAGTTAGACTTTCTGAATCACACTCTAAAACACATGGGTGACAGCAGCTCTCCTGCTGAGATGTTATACAGATTAAATGAAGTTATGATGTAAAGCTCATTTAAGAGGTGATATTATTCTGAACATACCTGACACAGAGCACAGCACTGAATAATTTTTAACTCTCTCTATGTCCCACTTACTGTGTCCACTATCTCCACACTATGCCTGGCATATCGCTTCACCCCAAAACTAACGTGATTGACTCCTATAGGCTTCCCCTCTTGCCTCTTGAATTCCACACTGCACACCCAATGGAGACATCTGTCATGCATTCACTCATTCAGTTTTATTCTGTGGGAGCCCATCTAGCTTGTTAATTGGCATCTGGAAGGCCTAGCTTAGTGTCCTAGTCCCCCGAGTTATCCAATGTGTAACCTTGGGGAAGTTACTGAGACCCATCAGCCTCAGCTTCCTCACCTATAAAACAGGAATAATAAGATCTACCCTATAAGAAAGTGATTTTAAAATCTGAGTTTGTATAAAATCTATCTGGGAAGCTGTTTTAATGAAGATCCCTGGGCCCTGCACATTCAGCAGGATCTGGGGAGTGCCCAGATAACTTTATTTGCAATCAACCCTCCATGTGACTCACCTATCATACGTTGAGAAGGCTGACATGAAGATGGAATTGGATTTTTCCTGTCAAGGGATTAGTATAGTGCCTAGCACATAGTAGGTGCCTTACTAGTAAATATAGCATTCAGCAGATCTTTGGACCAATCAAAACTGCTTTACTATGGTCTAGGCACTGTGGTAGATGCGAGGACACATCGGTGACCCAGACAGATGCAATCCTGCCATGGAGTCTAGGAGGACAAGCAGACAAGTATCAGAATACTTGAACAAGCATCCTAAGTACTATGAACAAAGAAACACAGGGTACTCTAAATCACTGGGAAAATGATCCAAGCTTTATACTCCCCCCAAAATCCCCATCATTCCCACTTGCAACCTTAAGACCCACTTCCTGATCCACGCAGGCGGTGGTGTGCTAGAGCCAGTTCATACCAGCTAGTAAAGGCTGACTTTTTAATATTCAAGAATTTTGTGAGCCGAGTGACTTCCTGTTGTTAACTTGCAATTATCCATATTGGGAATCTTTACACCACAGAAATCCACACACCGGCGTTCTCTCTCCAACTCCAAGAGTCAGTTATTAAACATGTGTTAGCACAACACAGCACATAGGTTATCTTGCCACCCTTCCCCTGTTCTTTGCCTTTTTCCCACAGTACTTTTACTGGTTTGAACTCTACTCGCACCTCCAAATCCAATGAACTGTCTCGGAACCACTCCGATGAAATCTCACGCCATGTTTAGATTTTTTCCCTGGGAGAGTGGTTGAATGCCAGGTCACCAATCCCACTGGCAAGGATGCTCATCTTCATAATGAATTCCACCTGCTGGGTGCACTCACCACTTCTTGGTGGATAAAGGAAGAAATTTTCCCCTCAAGTAAAAATGACATCTGATGGAATTTTTCTCATCCCTCTGAGGTCAACTGCCTAACCTCCTCCACCAGTGCATGGTCTCTTGGGTCACGATGGCAGAACAAGCTGTTTCTAAGAATCCCTTCCACAGGGGTGATATCACCAGCCAGGTATCTCCCTGTACCCTGGGAGGGAGGAGTGGCCAGCTCTGGTAGCCCCTGCAGGAGGTCTTCTAATCAGATCACGGGTTGGCCCCACTATGGGAAATTCTTTTCTCTTGTACAGAACATTCTCTCCTTCCCAGATTCCCTCTGATAAAAACTCAAAAGGAGAAATGCCAGGCCAGAGAATTTAAACAGAAGGGCCTTAGACAATTTATCTCACACTTCAGCAACTTTGCTGTTTATATTTGTAAACCTCACTTATTTACTTGTTCTGTTTTTGTTAAAGTAAACTCATTTGGAGTCACCACATAAAAGGGTTTTGTTTACATGGCCTCTGCCTTCAGTTTAGATTCCTGGTTTAGTCTATTAAAATGAGCCTGATCTTATTCTCCCAAAGAATAAGAAAACTCTAAATAAAGTATTGAGTCTTCCAGACACGGATACCAGCCCCAAGATTTTGTACCAAATGCTCCGAGTGTGGCAAGAGAAGGGTGGGGAGGCAAGTAAGGAATTTGTGAGAGGCCCAGGGCTGGAGTCTTTAGAAATCAGTCTTGCCTGGGCTCTGGAGTTTAGGGTTTGGGGCTTGCCAACACTTTCTGGCCTGGAAATGATAGGCCTCCTTCAGGATGGAGCTGTGACCTTGTGACTTGTATTCACTTGGTGGGGTCAAAGGAGAGTTCTCATAGTCTCACTTCCTCCCTGTCACCTAATATTCAACACCCCTCAGAGTCACTGCTTCATCACATGCTGTGGGACCCTTTTTACCCCCTTGTCACACTGGAGAGGGTCTTAATCTTACACAAAGGTCAAAAGAAGGCTGATTGGTATTCTTTCACTTGCTGCTACCTCCCTTAGGGGTGTGTGTGTGAGTGAGAAAGAGAGAGTGTGTGTGCACATGCATGTGTGTGTGTATACAGTGTTTGTGTGTGCGCGTGTGCATATGCACGTGCACAAGGATGCCTCTCTGGAGCATCAGGGGCAGAGATCACTGCCATGGGAATTTCCATTTACATGAATGGACAACTGGAGGGAACTGGTTTGTTTTTCTCCTCTCCCTCTGACTTTATTCATTGATCTGGGTGATGGGAAGATAAGCCACTTCCTAGGGAAAGAGTTAAACAGAAGAGACTCAAGAGTAGTGAGAACTTGCTGATGTGCCTTTCTTCAAGCTTTGAGACTCCCTCTGTGGAATCTTTGGGGCACCTTCTCCCAAACACCATTCCTTCTGCTTTCCACGTGGCTAAGTGCAACTCATGGGTGAGGGCCTCTTGCAGAGGAGCTTAGGAAAGAGACCGCCCTGTAAGCAGTCCCTCGTTGGGGATGAGGGAAGAGCTCAGGGACAACAATCAATAGGGAAAATTAAGAAAGTATGATGATCTCTTTTATGGAACATTACATGTCAGTTAAAAAGAATCACATCCATCCAAATACACTGAAAGGGTAAGTTCTCTGGGACACACTGTTCATTTCAAAAGAGTACGTGCAATGCAATGTCATTTATATTACAAACAAGAACAGCCTGAATTCCAAGGGCATTATGCTGAGTGGAGAAAAACAAGCTTAAAAGATGAAATATTGTATGACTTATTTATGTAACATTCTCTAAATGACAAAACTGTAAAGATAGACAACAGATTAGTGGTTGGCTGGGTGAGAGAGCTGTGGAATGGAGAGAAGAGGATAAAGGGGCAGGTGATAAACTAATGGGAATAATTTATTGATGGAATAATCCTGTGTCTTGATTGCGGTGGTGGTTATACAAGTCTACCTATGTGATAAAATGGCATAGAACTACATGCCCACATTTTAACCATGTAAATTCCTGGTTTTGATATTGTATAGTTACATAAGAGGTAATCGCTTGGGAAAACTGGGTGAAGGGTACAAGGGATCTCATTCTATTTTTGCAACTTCCTGTGAATCTATAAACACTTTAAAATAAAAGGTAAAGTCTCAAAACAATACCATATATTTCTACGGATATGTTTGTAAGTAAATGAAAACAAAGTAAAAACTGAAAAGAGGTGTACCACACCAATTGCGTGATCACGTTGCCATAAGGAAAGTATTTGGAATTAACGGTTGGTCAAAGGGTGTTTAGCCTTAGCTGTAATGGCAGATGTTTTTTCAACAGAAATGCATTTGAGTATTTTCTGCATAGTTAACAGAAAGCACTATTAACTTTGTAGAGTCAGCCAGAATCAACAAATATTGACTGATCATTTACTACGCGCTAAACACTGCGGCTGCAGCAGTGAAAAGCCAGCTGCAGTCCCTGTCCTCATGGAGGGATGCCCCAGCTACGCAAACAGCCATTAAGCAGATGGTCACACCTGTGATGGTTGCCAGACCAAGGAAGCATCATGAGCTGTGAAAATGTGGAGCAGGGAACCTAGGATTTAATTCTATGTCTCCACAGCCAGCCTGCTCCCAGCATCTACTCACTCAGTCACCCATCAAATGTTTGCTGTGCCTTGCTGGACCACCCTGAGGAGGTGGAGATGAATAAAAGTGCTTCCTGCCTCAATTAACAGAAAGCACATTTAAGAGATTGACCAGTTATCAGCCTAAGCAATGCCTTTTCCTTGGGGGTGAGGCTTCTAAAAGAAGAGGGAAGCAGGCTGAACCCCTGGGACCTGGGAGAATGACAAGGCAGTCATGTGCTGGAGCCAGTCGAAAAGACTCACAAGAGCCCATTGTGAGCTTCTCCAGAATTTTGTGAATCAATTATTAAACACAGTCATTATTAAAAATTAAATTTTATATATGTACTTAAATAACTTACATTAAATACAAAGATAATAAATACTGAAGAGCCACCCCTTTCTAAAGATTTTACCACTTTTTGCTGTTATCTATATTCTTGATGTTATTTACATCTTTAGTATCAGTACAGTGAGAAGACTTATAATGGTGGCTACTGCATAGCTCTACCCAACTCTCAGTTCAATGACGTCATGCTGGTGGCTTGAAACTAGTCACGGTGGGAGTATTTACACCACAGACACTAACTAGTCACAGTGGGAGTATTTACACCACAGATACTGACTAGTCATGGTGGGAGTGTTTACACCACAGATACTAACAGATGCCAGGATTCTTTACCCTGCCCCCAAAACGTTAGTTGCTAAACACTTACTAGATCCCTATTGCAATTTTGGACCAAGGGCACATTCTGTGGAGGTACCTTGGGTTCAAACTGTTGAAACATTCATGTAGGTTTCAGATCTTCTCCTTTAGTGCTGACCACTGGGCAAGGAACACAGCAATTGCTCAAGAGCTCATTAATGGGCAGGAAAGAGGAAAGCCCAGATACCAGATATTCCCCTCAGTCTTTCTGCTGGCTTCAAATAATACCTTGTGTTCCTCTTGCAGGTGACATTGTTTTTCCTTTATCTTTCTTTTTCCTGGTGGCAGGACACAGACATAAATCCTCTAAGACCCTAAGACAGATCTCCTACAGCTTGATGCAGCTATGGCTTGCTGGCCATGTTGTGGGCAGGGAATCCCGCCTTAGTCAGCTGGTGACACCCAGGGTTAGTATCCTAGGACAGGTAACTCCCAGTTAGGACTTTATCTTACCTTCAGCCACAGAGCCCCTCTCTCTCAGCTACCCGGCTTCTCCTTTTGTAAACCCACTGCCCAGTGCTTGGCAGGTAGGACAGATGCTCCCTTCTCCTGCTCACAGATCTCTCTTCTGCCAGCTTCCCAGGATCCCTGCATTGTCACCATTTAACCTCTTTAGGTTAATACAATATTTTTCAAACTTTATTTAATTAAAATTTCCTATGGTGACCCACATAAAACTGACAAGGACTGAGTCGCTGTAGCTGAAATGAGACTTGAGCACATGGGCTGTTTACATAGACTTTACCATGTGAAAGGAACCATGGAGTTGTGTGACTCAGTGGTTCTTAACTTGGGTGTCTGGGCTCTACAGAATCCTCTTTAACCTGCTTCAACACCCTGCCCTGTGTTCCTGCCTCTCAGAACCTTCAGGGGGGGTTTCCTGGAGTTCAGTGTGGGAAGAACCCCTCTTTTTGACTGCTCAGCATCCATTTCCCACCTCCTGAATTCAGAATTCTGATTGTTCTTGGGGAAACCACCTTGTATTCTCTTTCAATTTCATGTGATTTAACGTGAGCAGACTCCCAACCAAGGATCTAGGAGTGGGATGATCAGAGTCAATGAGAAATTCAACTCCAAACCTCATGTGAGAATTGTTGAAAAGAGGCATTGTTTCCACAGGAATTGCAAGGGGAACTGTGGGCTTCTTGCTGCTGGCAGCCATCACATCTGAGGATGGATCAACATGGAACACCACAAAGCTGTGTGGGAGCCCTGAGGACCGCTTTTGGAATCTCAAATCCAGCTATGCCTGAACACCTAGAGCAGGAAACTCCTGTGCTTTTCAGTTACGCCAGCCAGTAAATCCTCTTTTTCAGCTTAAGCCAGTTTGAATTGGGTTTCTACACAGCCTGAAACTGCTATGAAGTAAGTCAAAGGCAGTGTTGGTGCTGTAAGATACTGCATGGATAACCGCTTTAAGGAACCACTTCACTTTCACCACCAAATGCCCCTTTTCACCAGTGCCTTTCTACTGCTACCTTGTCTAATAGATTACATCTACCAAAAAAAAAAAAACAAAAAAAAAACCCTCATCAAGAATCAATAAAGGCATTATTCCCAATTTTCCTGAACACAATGGTAGCAGCTGTCATTTAAATGGCTCTATGGTAAATGTAGCAGAGTTAGAGGTTAAAAATTACACACTTTAAGTGAGGCAGACTTAGCTGTGACTCCCGTCTGCCTCCCCCTCCACACCGTGGGTGACTTTCGGCATGAAACATCACCTGTCTGAGACTCATTTTTCTCACCTTTAAAATGAGATGTATTATCCACCTCATAGGGCTATTGTATGGAATAATTAAGAGAGGCCATGTGACACGCAACACAATTCAAGACCCAGTAGGTGTTAATTAGCCTTAAAATTGTCATTATTATCATGTCTAATCTTCAAAATAATCCTGCAAATTGATACGGTTATTCTCACTTTACAGGGAAGAAAATTGAGCCTCAGGGAGGTTGCAGGACTTGTTTGGCTTATGAAGGAGCCAAGAATGGAACCCACGTCTCTTGTATTGTTAGTCTATGCTTTTTCCCCATACACAGTTCCCAAATACATACACTCTCTCACACACACACACAAGTATTAAAGCAAACAGCAGCATCAAGTTTATGTGTATCAGATGCAATCTCCAAGTATTAGTTGAGCATTTACCAGGTTCCAGACATTACTATGGGAACTGGATAATGCTTTATAATGAGCCTATTATTTCCAATTAGCCTATTTGGCTTTAGCTTGGACAACAATAATTTCTGATAGAATTGTAGAAAAATATGTAAAATAGCTCCCAGGAACTGCTGTCAAACATGAGGGCCTCAGCACACACACATTTACGTCCATGCCCCTCTTTCTTCTAAAACAGCAATCAAGGACACAAGGAGCCTAAGTCTACAGGACCGAGAACAAGGTTTCTGACTGCAGCAAATAAGAGATGTCAACAAAAGTGAATGCCATGAGCTTAAAGATTGAAAGGGTCCACCAAGTGTCCAACACAAAGAATGAAAAAAGATTTTCCCTAAAATAAAAAGGAAGTCCTAAAATCTGCCCGAGAGAGAAAAAAATAGCCCATGTAGCAAAGGAGAGGGAGACGGAACAGCAAATACTAATAGAATATCCATGGATTTATGTTTTATCCAATCTAGGAAGTAAAACCAGGAAAAAGGAGTTTAAGAAACTCTGTGAGCCCATTTCATTCATCATCGTAAAGTGATGATACAGGGGTAGAGTGTGGATTAAAGGAAATATGAAGTAGCAAGTGATGTGGCAAGTGTTCAGCAATGCATCGAATAGGGAGTTTCTCTACTGATTTAAGCCTATCTTGCCCAGGACATAGCTCCCAAAGTGGTCTGTTCTCCCTTGGAAGGGGCCCAGGAACTCCAAGTATAAACCAGAACAAGTAAGACATCTTGATGGTAGAGCTCCAAAGTTTCCAGTACCACCCTCTCATACAAGGTACCAGACCTGGGGTGGGGCCCAGGTGGAAAAGCCAATTGTGCAATCCAGCCTCATTCCTCAGCTGTCTCAGCTGCCCACATCCTTCAGGGGGAGGTTATAGGGAGGGTCTGTTAGGGCTCTTAAGGCTCTTGGAAGCCATTCCTCACAAATATGGGTTGAGATGGGCATTGAGAGGCTTTTAAACTAGGCATGGGCATCAGCAACTCGTTCCCCTTACCAATCAAAACCCCTGCCCTCCCAATGACCCTACATTAGCTTGTGCAATCCACTCCTGCCTTCAATACTGTCAAGACATCTCTGCCTAAAGCAACACAAACACTGCAGATGGCTGGCCCATGCCAGCTTCTCTCTCTCTCCCATCCCACTTCACATCCGTTTTTACACCCAAAATGCAAACTCTAATCTTTTTATCTCATGCTCAGGAACCTTCTAAGTCTTCTGATTTTGAAAGGCAATAAAATCTCAACTGCCCACCCTGGCATTTGTGTCCCATACACACCTCCTAACATCCTTCACTCCACTTCACACTGGGCTCCCCTAACATCCTTCACTCCACTTCACACTGGGCTCCCCACTTCTCACAATGCACCCCCTGCCCATGCCTAGCTCCAAAGCTTTGCCTGAGCTGTTTGCTCTGCCTGGAAGACCTTTTCCTCCTGGCCCAGGATTCAGGTCCTACCTCTCTTCCTGTGATTTGAGTGTTCACCCATCACACTTTCTCACAGTCTGGAATTTATGAGAGTTAATTATGAATGCTTCTCTTCAAGGAGACTAACAGAAAAGAGCGATCACCGTGTATATAAGCCTGAATTCTTCAGAATACTCTCCAGAGAGGTGAACCTGGAACACCAGTCCCACGGACGAGTGATAAGTCAGTAACGTGCGACTTAAGGATAAATTCCTGAGCACTTTGTTATCTTCCCTTTGCCTTCAGGGGCTTGGTGAGTTCTTCATTAGTCAAGGTCACTGGTAGGGAAGATGCGCTATTAAACACGCATCCATCTGCACTTGAGTCACATTTCTCATTTGTAGTTAATACTTTGTCCTGTTCATTTACTTTCTAGAAAAATGGAAAACATCATGCCTCAATCAATAAATCAGGAGCACCAGCGAGCAAAAGAAAGGGAAATTTGAGGAATGAGAAGATCCTTGAACACAGTGTGGGTGGCCCCTTATTTCTTTTAAATTAGAAGTAGCTTTGCTGATGGACTTGAACACACACCACACCATTGCCGTCATCTCCAGCTTGTTCCCTGCTGTAGAACAAGTGCTTGGCCTTTAGCAGCATTAACAGTAGCCACCACTCCCTTCTTACCCACCTGTAAGAAGTGTGATGTTCACCCTGTTTGAATCCAATTATTTTTAGCTGACACACCTCTTTCTACCTCCTGTTCCTGCCTTCTGGAAACTGGAAAGTAAAATGGAGACTGCCTGGGCTGAGGCACAAATGAATGGATACCCACTGTGTGAGTCTTCTCTTACAGATAACTATCATTATGAATTCCTCCCTTAGATAAAAATACCATTAATAATACATGCAAAACAATCACCGCTGAATCCCAATGCAAAGAGGCATCTGGAAGACCCATTTGGAGCAAAGATTATGAAATGCACTATAAGGAGAAGGTAGGACCAAGCCCTGACTTCATCCTTGGTAGTGATGTGTATGTGTGCGCACATTTCCGTCTGAAGTCTCCATTCAACTCTCCTAAGGAGAAATCTATTCAAACGTCAGGGTCCAAACAATCCCGTTTCTTTTCTCACTCTCCTTTTTGGATCTTGGCAGAAGTCAGAAGTCAGGTCTTCAGAGACAGAGTATGTTTTTCCAAACACAAAGTATTCTGGACAAGGCAGAAGATGACTCCAGAGGAAAGGTGCTTCTCACATCTTGCTTTGGATCCCGGATGGTGTTTACCACAGCGTGGCCAGGAGGCTGCCTCCCATCACAAACCCCGTCTTGATTCACACATGCCTGGGGAGGCTTACATTCCGTTCTGTCAGCCTCGCCTGATGTGCTCATACCTCCATGCTCTCACAGTTTACCTGGGAGACCACAGATTCCCTGGTCACCCTGGAGGCCCTCCTTCCAGCTCCTTTGAGGCAGAAAGCCATTAATTTCAGCAGACAGTTTCAGGTTCCTCTGCCCTCCAGGAAACATGTCCCTGCAAAGGAACCAAAAGGCCTGGGCCCAGGTTGACTAGAAGGGGTTATCCTGCTGTCAGAGAAGGTTCTGGTCATACAGAAACTATGTGTATGTGGACTGGACTGGTTCTGGACAGCAGAGAAATGTCTTTTGATGTGTTTGACACACATCAAGAATTATAGCCATCCACACTAATATTCTCCTAATGAGAAGAACCTGCCAACACCACCACTGAAACGAGTTCCGACAGGAGAACAAAGAGAGCAAGAAGTTTCCCCCGGATGTTAGCAGGATGAGCAGTAGTATACAAGGGTCCTGAAGCCTTCAGCCTAATTTATGCAGTGGTCAGGTTTAAGACTTGAATGTAGACCTTCGAGTCCTTCAAGGAGCTCAACTTCATACAGCACCTTTCACTGCTCAGTGAGCACGGTTTCCGTGGCTGCGTTTCCCTATCAGAGATCTCCCAGGACCAGAGAGATTCCCTCTCAGCCACTCATGCAGATATCAACACAGCAACAACAAAGATATGATAAATCATCCTTTGCTTTTATGTGCTCAATTCTTGACTCACGCGCGCGCATGCGCGCGCACACACACATACACACACACACACCCTGAAGATGTTAGAATCTGGACCTTGCACTAGAGGGAGGGGTGTCAGGGCAGAACTGTGAACAGTACAGCCTTCCCCCTTGCCAAGCTGTAAACACCAATCCCATTGACGCAGGAAAACAGACCATCACTTCATTATAGAGAGCAGTGGGTCTTAAACTTTGGCAGCATCAGAATCACTGGTGTGCGGGTGAGGGTCTGTTCAACACAGGTAGATTGCGTACCCAACCCACAGAGTTCTCAGTGGAGCTTGGTGTGGGGCTGCTGAAAAATGTGCATTTCTAACAAATTACCCAGTAATGTAGCTGCCAGTCCAGAGATTGCACTGAACGCCACTCTCTAGGTAGTACACTGGGGCCCATCAGAGCCAATAAAGGGCCCAATGTACCACTAATTAATGAGGGGGAGCATCAGTCCATGTTGAGAATGCAACAGTGCACAGGTGAGCTCCGTCAAAGCTGTGGTCCATCCACCCACTTTAAGGAAAGTCTGTGCTTCATTCAGTGTAGTTGTGCCCTGACTCATTTGTGCTCAGCCAGACCTGAGTGCTAATTTGTCCCTCTGGTTTCAAACCTGGCATTAAATAAGCCTTGCAGGTCATGATTTGAAAGCTATACATTACGTAATAAATACTGCATTGCAGGTATTTTCATGAGTTATTTTATTAAATTATTCACAGCAATTCTGCATAGTAGTAACAATATCTAATATGTAAATTTCACTGAATCTGTGCCAGAAACTATTCTAAATGCTTTGGATGAAGGGTTCAGCAGGCTAGTAACCCATAGACCAAATTCCATCCACTACCTATTTTGATAAATTTTATTGTAAATAACCACACATATCCACCTACATTTTGTCTATAAGTATTTTTCTCCTAAAATCACAGAAGTGAATAGTTATAACAGAGACTATACGCCCCACAAAGTGTAAAATATTTTCTCTCTAGTTCTTTACAGGAGAAGTTTGCCAACCCTTGCTTTAGATTTGCTGTAGATCCATTGATTTATTTAGTCCTTCTAACAACATCATAGGTAAGTGTCATTTTTAAATTGTGGTAAAATATACATAACACAATATTTACTATTTTAACCATTTTTCAATGCACAGTTCAGTGGCATTGAGGACATGCACAATGACACGTGATATGGTTTGTCTGTGTCCCCACCCAAATCTCATCTTGAATTGTAGCTCCCATAATCTCCACATGTCATAAGAGGGACCCAGTGAGAGGTAATTGAATCATGGAGGCAGATTTTTCCCATGCTGTACTCATAATAGTGAATAAGTTTCACAAGATCTGGTGGTTTTAAAAAGGGCAATTCCCCTTCACACATTCTCTTGCCTGCCGCCATGTAAGATGTGACTTTGCTCCTCCTTCTTCCTGCCATGATCGTGAGGCCTCCCCAGCCACATGGAACTGAGAGTCGGTTAAACTTGTTTCCTTTATAAATTACTCAGTCTTGGGTATTTCTTCATAGCAGTATGAAAATTGGCTAATACAATCTGCAACTATCACCACCATCAATCTCCAGAACTTTTTCATCTTCCCGAACACCCTCCCCTACCTCCAGCAACCACCATTATACTTTCTGTCTCTATCAATTTGATTCCTCTAAGTAACTCTTATGAATGTAATCATAGCGTATTTGTCTTTTTGTGCTGGCTTATTTTACTTAATGTCTTCAGGTTTATCCATATTGTAGCATGTGTTCGAATTTTTTTTACTTTGTAGGCAAAACAATATTCCATCATTTGTATATACCACATTTTCTTTATCCATTCATCTGTTGAGGGACATTTGAGTTGTTTCTACCTTTTGGTTATTTTGAATAATGCTGTGATAAACATGGGTGTACAAATATCTGTTTGAGTCCCAGCTTTTTATTGTTTTGTATAAATACCCAGAAGTGGAATTGCTGGATCATATAGTAATTCTATGTTTAATTTTTGGAGCAACTGCAATACTACTTTACACAATGGCTGTGTCATTTACATTCTCGTCAGCGATGCACAAGGGTTCCAATGTCTCCACATCCTCACCAACACTTTGGGTTTTTCACTTTATTTGTTTTTAATAACAGACATCCTAATGTGTGTAAAGTGATATCTCTTTGCCATTTGATTCACATTTCCTTGGTGATTAGTAATGTTGAACACGTTTTCATGTGCTTATCGGCCATATGTGTCTCTTCATTGGAGAAATGTCTATTCGAGTTATTTATCCATTTATAAACAAGCCATGTGTTTTTCTGTTGTTGAGTTGTAGGAGTTCTTCACATATTTTGAGTATCAATCCCTTAAATAAATGACTTGCAAATATTTTCTTCCATTCTATAGGTTGCCTTTTCACTCTGTTGATGGTGTCCTTGGATGCACAAAAGTTTTAATTTTGATGAAGTTGAACTTATCTTTTTTGTTGTTGCCTGTACTTTTAGTGTCCTTTTCCAGGAATCATTGCCAAATTCAATGCCATAAAGTTTTTCCCTTGTTTTCGTGAAATGTTTTATAGCTTTGCCTCTTTCATTTAGATCTTTGATCCTTTTTGAGTTAATTTCTTGTATAGCATAAGGTAAGGGTCCAACCTCATTCTTTACATATGGATATCTTGTTTTCCTCACATCGTTTGTTGAAAATACAATCTTTCCCCATTTAGTGGTCTTGATGCCAATTAGAAAATCATTTGATCATATATGCAAAGGTTTCTTTCTGGACTTTCTACTCTATTCCATTGGTGTCTATGTCTGTCTTTATGCCAATACCATACAGCTTAAATTACCACAGAATTGTAGTAAGTTTTGAAATTGGGAAGCATGAGACATCCAACTTTGTTCTTTTTCTAGATTGCTTTGGCTATTTTGAGTCCCCTGAGATTCCATATGAATTTTGGGATAGATTTTTCTATTTCTGCAAAAAAAGAAAATGTCATTGGGATTTTAATAGTGATTGCATTGAATCTGTAGATCGCTTTGGGTAGCAGGGACATTTTAACAATATCAAATCTGATCCATGGACACAGGATGTCTTTCCTTTTATCTTTAATTTTTTCAGCAATGTTTTGTAGTTTTTGGTGTAAAAATCTTTCACCTTCTCAGCAGTTTTTTCCTAGGTATTTTATCGTTTTCAATGCTATTGCAGATGGAATTGGCCTCTCAATTTTTTTATATTGTTCATTGTTACATATAAAAATGCAAATGATTTTTGTGTGTTGGTTTATGCATTCTACAACTTTGCTGCAGTTAAGTGCTGTTTTTATCCCCATTTTACAGATGGGAAATGGCAACACAGAGTGGTTAAGTGATTTGCCCAAGTCACTCATCTTGAAGTAGGGGAGCTGAGGTTGCACCCCTGCCATTCTGTTTCCATATTCCCTTCTATTCACCATTACTTTTCACTAACTCTTTTGAAAAAGTAATCAATAATTTGGCCACAGTCTTACTTACAGCATGGGGTAAATCCAGAATCTAAACTCAGTTCTGACTACAAAACTGCTTTTAACTACAACTGCATTCTGACAGCGCTAGGACACCCCAAACACAAATCCATCAATTAAATACCTTGGCTAATCAGCAAAGAAGAAATTCAAGCTTTTTAAAACATAAATTGATCTATAGAAAAGGTGAATGAATTCAGCCAAAGGTGGATAGGACACTAGAGGTGGGGTGACACCCATCCTGGTTTTCCCCTGCATCATTCTAGATGATGCATATGGTTTCAATTAGGAGTCCCCAACTACCATGAACTGGAACCAGTCCAAGGCCTGCTAGGAAATGGGCCACACAGTAGGAGGTGAGTGGGAGTGAGTGAGCATCACCACCTCAGCTCTGCCTCCTGTCAGATCAGTGGCAGCATTAGATTCTCGTAGGAGTGCAAACACTACTGTGAGCTGTGCATTTGAGGGATCTAGGTCACACACTCTTTATGAGAATCTAATGCCTGATGATCTGAGGTAGAACAGTTTCATCCCCAAATCATACCCCTGACACCCCCTAACCTGTGGAAAAATTGTCTTCCACAAAACCAGTCCCTGGCACCAAAAAGGCTGGGGATTGATGGTTTAGATGACATGCTTTAGAGTAACCTACATGTCCTCAGTTGATTAGAATTCTAAGATGCATTTTTAAAAGTTACAAAGGAAGGTAACACCTAAACAAATTTCTCCTGAATCCTCCCAGCATGTATTTTACAGTCTCCCTCTTCTAAAGAGCCATGTGGAGTTGGCTGTTTAATGAGGACTCTGAGCTGCAGGGTGAAGGTTCCAAATTCTGAGAAAAGCCCAGGGGTGGCTTCCAACCTTAAGTGCCAGTGAAATGATGCCATCTGGCCTCAATGGAATCCATGGGACTCCCAAGCTGCCCAAGAGGTGATCATTGTACCTTGCAAAGGAATGTCATGGACCCATCCCAAAGGCCTTGGGCACCAATCCCAAAAGGCAATGAACTTGAACTAAACAAGCCTCCTCATTGGCTGCTGCCATGGATGTTGTGAAAGACTCTGCCCAATGGCTTTGGGCCTGAGTAAATGTTGGCTTGGGTGACCCAGTCCACTAAAATGAATTGGGCATGACCAAGATGAAGGGATGCCAGCCCTTCCATTAACAGGGAAGGTATGCAGGGATAGCAGAGAGGGTCAGCAAAGCAAGGATGCAAACAATGGCTCCTCTCCAAATAGGCCACTTACAGGGAGAAGACAAACCTGGAGGTCCTTAGGGGATGGGTTTCTTAACAAATCCATCTTCATGATTGCAACAAAGCCTTAGGAAAGGGCACATGATGCCACTAAGCAGATGTGAGTGCAGCATATGGACACTCCCAGAACATCCATGAGCCTCAGCCTGTCACCTGTAAATGGGGTTAACACTCCTCTTTGCTCCTAATAACTACAAGGAATTACTGTAATGATCAAATGGCAGCATGTGGGAGGAAAAGGAAAAAAGTTTATATTGTTAAATACCCTAGAGTAACATGGGTACAATCTCATAACACAGGCCTGGAGTGATGTGAAAGGTTGGTAAAATAGGGGTAGAAATCAAAAGGAGCCTTCAGCTTTGAATGCAATGCCTTAATTTTGTTTTAGGGTAGTGAATTCATATATAATTTCTGTAATTGTAAAGGCATATAGATGTGTGTGTGTGTGTGTGTGTGTGTGTGTGTGTATACATATATGTTATAAACACATTGGGCTCTCTGTTAAATGGGACAGAAAGGGTTCTCTTATAACTTCCTCTTGTAGAAAAAGACTAGAAGCACATATGCCATATCAATAGTAGTTAATTCCAAGGGCTGTAACTTTTTCATTGTGTATCTCTATATTTTTTTTAAATTATCATTTAAAAGGAAGATAAAGCACTATTCTTATTAAAATTGAAAGGTCTAGAAGATGGAGATAAATGGGAACACAGAAGAAAAGAAAGAAAAAGAAGAGCAAGCAGGATAGAAGGGTAAGAAAGAAAAAGAAAGAAAGATCTCGAGTCATTTTGTTAGAGGTGTGTGAACCTGAGCAACTCCATCTTGAATAGAAACTAGATAAAATAAAGCTGAAACCAGTCGGCTGTATTCCCAGATGGTTAAGGCATTCTAAGTCACAGGATGAAACAGGAGACCCGCACAAGATACAGGTTATAAAGACCTTGCTGGTAAAACAGTTTGCAGTAAAGAAGCCAGCTAAAACGCACTAAAGCCAACATGGCCACGAGAGTGACCTCTGGTCATCCTTGCGGCTGCACTCTCACCAGTGCCGACAGTTTACAAATGCCACGGCAACATCAGGAAGTTACCCTCTATGGTCTAAAAAGAAGAGACATGAATAATACACCCCTTGTTTAGCACATACTCAAGAAATAATCATAAAAATGAGCAACCGGCAACCCTCAGGAGGGCTGATGGAGTAGCCATTCTTTTGTTCCTTTACTTTCTTGGTAAACTTGCTTTTGCTTTTTACCACACTTGCACTGAATGCTTTCTCATGTGAGATCCAACAACCCTCTCTTGGGGTCTAGACTGGGACCTCTTTTCTGTCCTATTTTTAGAACAAAGCAGTGGCATAAGCAGATGATAGAAGCAGACACCATCATTTTCTTTAAAAGTGCTCTTAAAGTGCTATCAGTCTTCACATGGTAAATGCATACACCAATTTAAAACAAATCCTGCAAATATCCACCTCTTTGCAAGGAATAAGAAGGTGTGTTAGAGCAAACGGTTAACTGTGTTTAGGAGAACGGACCGATCCATCTTCGCCTGAAACCCAGTGACAAGCCCAACTCTACTGATGAAAAGAAACTCAGGATCAGGATCATTCATATGGGACTGAGGTGGCATTTACACTTGCACCAACAAAGATAGAGGAGATGTGTGGATGTTAAGAGAAAGTAGCTATGGGAACAAGACCGTGGAGATCATCTAGAGGCCCTTTAAATAACAACGTAACAACATCCATTTGAACAATGTGCTATCCTCTGAGAATCTCCTAAAAGCATGTTTGGCAGCATCTCATTAGACATCAGCTTCTTATTTTAGCTAGCAGAAGTAAGAAATCTACAATTCTGTTTCTCTTTAATTCTAACACATTGACTTCTCACTATTTGAGATAGGACAATAGGCATTAAACCTCAGCACCATGGGGTGTCATCGGAAGGGTTTCGAGCAGAGGAGCCGTGTGTGATTTTATTCACTGTTCTGTGTGCCCCCACCAGATCCACTCTCTGCCCTTTTCCATCCTTGTCTCTATCCCAGGAGGCCAACCTCTACAAAGTTCATTCCCTGGGCCTTTCTGCTGTCTACATTTGAGTTGAGTTTAGTCAATGGAAGGTGCCGGAGGACATGGAAACAAGGAGAGGACAGAAAGGCTGGGGTATTTAGTCCTTATTCATTCATTCATCCTACTGCAGGCCTACTCCTTCATTCCTTCCATGCAAGTGCTCCTGGCAGAAAGCCCTTTCCTATAGCCACAGCTTTTCCTGGGGACTGGTAACTCTTCCCCACCCTTTTTGATTATACTAGCTGCCGCACAGCAGAGTGGCCAGGAGGGAAAGAATAGATTTGGGGAGACTAGTTGAAAACTGTTCTCTGTCCAGGAGAGAGATGGTGATGGTTTGGTCCAGGGTTTTGTAGTTTGTAGTGGCAGAGATGGAGATTATGAAGGAAATAAAATCTCTCAACCCATGGTCATGGATCGGACATGAGGGTGAAGACAACTCCTGAGTTTTAGGTCTGAGAAACCTGATGGATGGTGGCCATTTGCAGTGATAAGGAGCACATGGATTCCCTAATCTCTTTCATGGAAACTTGCTTCGTGAGTTACTGCATTGTTGGGGAGGACAGGAAAGATCCTCATTTTCTTCTGCCATTCACAGTGAGATGGCAGGGGAAGCAGCACCCGGTCCTGGGCAGCGGAGGGCGTTTTGGGGGTGTGGCTTTGTGCAGTGGAAAGGACTATTTCCTTAGCATATATTTGAATAGCAAGAGCAGTTCTAGACATCTAATCTGCATCTGCAGAAAAGTCACATGCTGTTTTTTCTTACAGCTAATAAAGACAGATCAGGCAAAGCAACTTAAAAATTTCATTTTCTTTCTAGCCCTCTTAAGTACTAGAAAAATAAATGTTAGATATATAATTATTGCGCATTTTGAGAAAGAAAAATCTTACACACAAAGAACATTTTCATAAATCATGTCTATAATTTAAAAAATATGTTTTAAGCAGACACAACTGTGCTTTATTCTGCATCTGTTTCACATATACAAATGTGTCAGGTTTACATAAACCACACTGATACAGATGAAAAATAAGGGAAGAACAAGATAAAAATAGCTCTTATGGTATCAGTAACACGTCTTTTATTATTATAATATATGATAGCATTGCAATCAATCACACTCTTGCACTGCCTTGGCTAGTGACCTCCAGTACCACAAAGGAGGAGCTAGCCAACATCCAGGAATCCATTCTTGAGCTTGAAAAAAGTCTTCAGTATCATATGTTTGGATAACTGGTGACTATTTCAAAATCATGAAGTGAATCAATTTCATCTCCCAAGTGTTCCCAGGTCCCGCTTTCAAATGTGTTCCTTTTACATGATACTCCCCCAGGGCAGGAGTGGTGAAGGGAATGACAACCTGTCCCTTTTCTGATGCTGCTGCAGATAGATCATCTATAAATGCAACCACCCAACCAGCCCCTGGTAGCTTCCCAGGCCTGAAAGATAACACTGCTGATTTGTACTTTTATCAATCCTTTCTCCTACTGTCCTTGACTAGCTGAGCAGACCGCAGCTGGAAAACTCAACTCATTTTTTCCCTTCAACTAAAGAAATATTTAGCTTTTATATTATGATTGTAAAAATTGTAAGGTCTCGAGAGGATTTTTAAAAAATACACGCAAACTTGATTCTAGTAAGTGAAACTCTGCTTTCCTACTCATTGACTAAAGGACACACTTTTTTTCCTCGTAAACTTGCATTATTTCTATTTCTCCTAATGCTTTAGCTTTACCTTGTGTGCCCTCATCAGCTCCAACCTTGAAGCCTTCTGATCTATAAGACACTCTCTTGCTTCACTAAGAGCAAATTTACCTGGGGATGAAGGATTGTTCTGTAATGCAAACATTTACCCCAGATACATTTTACCAGTTTTGATTTTCAAATCTTGGGGTTGCTTAAAATTTTCCCGTCATCTTGTTATCTCATTTTAAAGCCTTTGGCATTTTGTACATATGCGTCAGAAGATTATTTTTATCATGCCCAAAGGATGACTCTGGGTAAACATGTTTAGATATTCCTTTGCTGGGGTCTGTTCTAGGTGTGACATTTATTCTTTGAGTTCCAGTTTATGTTTGTTGATTGTCCTTTGCACTTTCATGACGGTCATGTGAGGCCTCCCTGGCTAGAAAAATGAGCATTTGAACTCCCTTGCTCCTGGTTGGGCCCATTTCCTCTGACTTTTTCGTATCTACTATAGCGCAGTTCAGTAAGAAATAGAAACAATCTTATGGAGAAATAAGCATTCCACAGTCTCACAGGGAATGCCCTCTTCCCATCTAAGAACTGACTCAAAAGGCAGATTGCCCTAGAGAAAAATCCCTCCAGGCCCTGCTACTTCTGGTTTCCTATCAGTGGTGAAGAGCTGCTTCCTCCACAGTACATTTGTAAATCACAGATGCTCCCCAGTACTCCAGATGACAAGTTACTGGAGGCTGAGGGCCTCTGGGCTTGTCTTCTTAAAGGGTCCTCCCTCATGGTTCAATAAACATCTGATGATTAACTGCTAGAGTTTTCATTTTGGTTTTTCCCCCTTTTAATATCTGCTTATCCATGGAAAATGTGGATAATAAATGGAAGTAAAAATTTAAAAATCAACACTCTAAATCTCATCACTAAGATATACTATCTTGTATCCCTCAGTTCTCTTATCAGGAACATTTTCACAAAATAAAATACAACAAAATATGTTTTCCCCTCTGTGCCATGACGTATCTGTAGATATAAGGTGGCTAATTTGAGTTTGGGGCTACTGTGTCTGGTTTCATTGTTACTAAAGTGAGGTGTCAGTCTACAGCGTAGCAAGATAGGCCCATGGAATGAGGAGTTCTACTCATTTCTTCAATCTTTCTCCTGCTGGTGTCACCTACCATTGCTCTATGCTCCCCTGGAAAGACAGGGAAGTCTTCAGTCTCAGAACATGAGTGAGTTTCTTTCAGTTCCCTAAACATACAACCCTCCTATATTCCCTGGCTTACAGGCATTTGCACCTTCTGTTTCCTGTGAAATGCTTTTCTCCTTTCTGATCCTCCCTCTATACCACAGCCCCTATGGAACTTGGCTATTTCCTGCTCAACCTGCATCTCTTCAAGGTGCAGATGGGTTTCTGTCTTCTGTATCTTCCTAGCACCTTATGCTTTCCCCATCAGCACCTTGCATACTGATTATAAGCTGGCCTATACATCACCAGGTTGGGACATTCATTATGTTTTTCTTGTCCACCATTGGATTTTTAGCACAATGCTTCTAGATGGTGGGCATTCATCTGTGAATGAAAGCACAGAAATAAAACAATAAAGCTGAAAGATTTTCAAAGTCGTCTTTGCTTTCCAGGATGGCAACAGTCAAAAGTATCTTTCAATTAACTTGATTTAAAAGTCATTCACTCCTTCCTTCTTCTTCCAGACACAGCAACCTAAGGTTTTGATTAGGAAGTCATTCTTCCCCTACTTTCATGCCATGTGGACTAAATAAGGTAGACTCCATCCCTCACTTCCATGGGTATAAAGAAGACCTAAGTCAAATGAAAAGAGTGAACCTTGAGATTTTTGCAGACACCACTGGAGAAAAGGGATTTATCATTTTATTGGGGTGTCTGAGTTGGTAGAATGAGGCCTGAAGCTGTTGTTGGCCATCTTACTTCCATATAGAAAGAGCTTTCCTGAGAATGAAGACAACACAAAGAAATGCAGAGCCAGGAATTAGGGAGGTACCGTCTCATAATGGCTCCATTCAAATATGTTGATACAGTTTTATCTGAAGCAATACTACCCTTGAGCTTTTGTTACTTTTATAACCTTCAGTTATAAACCTCATTTGCTTAGTTCAATTTGACTTGAATTTTTATCACTTGGTATAGAATCTCACCCCTTTCATTCCATTCCATGCAGTATGTGTAGGGGCATCGAGGACAAGACTCCAATTAAGGGATCTTTCCTAGATTCTCTCCAGCCATTGCTCCATCCCATAAAGCCGGGAGGAAATTGATCACTTGGCATCTACGTTCATGATGACCCACTCATCCAAAAATTTTATCATCAGATGGTCTCTCCTGTCATGACACCAAGGCCTCAGAGGTAAGAAAAACACAGACTTCACCCAGAAGAAAAAGGTTATCCTCTTTCAGAATGCATGACTATGTGTCAAGATAACCATCTTCAGCTCTGCTATGAGGAAACATTTATAAGCAGCCCCTCCAGAATCACAAAATCTACTTTGCCAGACATTCCTGGTTAGGGAGGGAACTGGAGAATCTCTTTCCTACACAACTTCTACATTCTTTTGGTTCTGAAATATGAAACTTACAAAATTTTAATTTCATTCCCAAATTCCTAAATGCCTGAGAGATGGACCCACTGGGTTAACTTCTTATGACCAGTACTGGCCCACTGGCAAGAGCTGAGCCACCTTCAGGTGAAGCTGCTCTATTAGAAACATGGATGTTGTACTTGGATGGGAAGTTCTGGGAAGATATTATAAAACTTGGTTGGGAAATAACCACAACCCTAATACCACAGACACACAACAATCCACTTGGCAGAACACCTACATGAGGAATTACAGAAAAAGCTTTCCTAATATTCTGCTAAACATTTGAAAACTAGCTCTATCCAAAAAGATCCTACGAACACATAGACACAGTTTTGTACACACACACATTTCTTCAAGCAGAGTAGGAAAAGACAAAGTGAATTTTTCTGGTCTGGAAATTTTAAAGAAATTCTTACATAGATGTAAAAATTAAGTCCCATTCACTTCAACTCATCCAGAATTCTTTATTGAAAATAAGAAATTTATGTGAAATTAGGACTGTCCTAGAAGTCCTTGGGATAGATGCATGGTTCTAGCCATGGGTATTGCATCCCACATAGGAAGGAGGAGAGGCACAAAAATGAAGCCAGGGCTTGGGTCCTGTCCTTTTAAAGCAAATAGAAATATCAACAGACACTTAAAAACCCATAATTCATTAATGCTCAATCAACTATTTGAGCTACAAAATGCTTTGAGCTTCTTCTGTAGAGCTATTTGCAAAATTAATGCCTCACGACTGGAGATATGCAGTGTGCACAATAGTCTCCTCTTAATAACCTGTTAGATAACTTTAATCCCAGGAAAAGGAAGAAACAAATACAGGTATGTGCCTGTGATTAAAGACAGATTGCACAGAAGATGATGATCCCATTAGATTACAATGGAGCTGAAAAATTCCCGTCACCTGCTGATGTCTTGATTCTGACCCTGTATAGACCTAGGCTAATGTGCATATGCATGTGTGTGTGTGTGTGTGTGTGTGTGTGTGTGTGTATGTGCATGTGTGTGTGTGTTTCCTAGTTTTTAACAAAAAGGTTTAAAATGTAAAAAATATAAAAATGTTTAAAAGGAAAAAGCTTTTAAACTAAGCGTATAAAGGAAAATTTTTGTGCAACTGTACAATGTGTTTTAAACTACGTGGTTACAAGAGTCATAAAATTAAAAGAAATAAAAGTAAAAAGGTTGCAGTAAGCTCAGGTTAATTTATTACTGAAGAAAGAAAAACTTATTTTAATAAATTTAGTGTAGCCTGAGTATATATTAACAGTATTTATAAAGTTCACAGTAGTGCAGTTACGTCCTAGGCCTTCACACTCACTCACCACTCACTCACTAACTCGCCCCAAGCAACTTCCAGTCCTGCAAGCTCCATTCATATGTTTTAAACACAAGTGAAACATTTTTATCTTTTATATCATATTGTTACTGTAATATTTCTATGTTGAGATACACAATTATTTACCATTCTGTTACAATCGCCTGCAGTATTCAGTACAGTAACATTCTATACAGGTTTGCTAGGAATAGGCTCTACCATCTAGTAGGCTATACCTTTTAGGTTTGTGTAAGTACACTCTGCGTTGTTTGCACAATGATAACATTGCCTGTCGCTGCATTTGGCAGAACATATTAAATAACGCATAACTGTATATGAAATCATTAATGACTATGCACTTAAGTCTCTCTTCCTCCTTCCATGAAACTCACTGGGGTCACATGTGTGATTAAACTATAGCACTTCTGTTCCCAGGTCTCATGGCATGGTGGTACCTAGGCACGGCATGCCTAGTGGTTAGGAGCCTAGTTCCTGAACAAACACGGATTTGGATCCCAGTTCTGCTATTCTTCACCTGGGTGGACTTGAGAAAATCACTTCACTTTCCAGACTCTTGGCTATCTTTTTGGCAAGGTAATGATGTTGTTAATAATAGTACTTGTCTATTAGGACTGCTGACAGTGTTACATGGGATAGTGTCTATAAAATGCCAGCATTACCATTCAGCTTCCAAACGGTGGCTTTGTTGAGGAACGTCTTCTTGGGACTCATGTCCTTGCAGACACTGGGGAGAAAAGGTTGGCCTGATGTTCTCTCCCAGCATTAGGAGTGGGGACATTTCCAGACGGAAGATCTGGTGCTGTTTTCATTGGGCTGGAATGGAATGTGCCTGAACATGGATTTTTTTGAAAATGACAAACCAGAAAGAAGAAGAGACATGATAAGGAGCTACAAGCCAGCAAGGCTGCTCTCAGATGGCTGAGAACTTCATAGGACAGGGGCCAGATCTGTTTTGCTAACCACCGTTTCTGCGATGCCCTGAACAGTGCCTATTACAAACTGGGGTTTGATCAATATTTGTTACACAAGTGGGGAAAAAGAACGAGCAAGTGATTACTGACCAAATGCTAGTCTCCATCAGGGCCACATCCTGGAGAGTCTTGGCAATGCCACCAACGAACACAAGCAGGGTTAAACGCCACCTTATCTCGGCACCGCAGATAGATACTGATGGTGACAAGTTACATTGTTAATTAGAGCCCCATGCTTTGTCCTGACCGGGTGGGTAATAATAATGCGGCAAGAACTTTAACAAATAAACTCACTGCAGGCCCCAGGAGTCACCACGGCACAGTCATCACTTTTTATGTATTTTCATTTGTAATGATTTCCACTGGCTAATGCCCAAATAAAGGAAAAACAAATACCTAGCAGTCAACAGTTTTCTAGCACATGGCAGACATTTCTAATCAATTATGACACTGTATTTTTCTTTGGCTTAGTCTCAGATGCATTCTCAATGTGGCATTTCAGAGAGCCGTGAGCAATCAACTGGAGCTGGCCTTTGAGAGGTGGAGACATTCTGTGATCTCTTTTCTCTATGGGTTTCCTTTTACACCATTGCAATAGTCATTTGTTATCTCTCCTCTGCAGCATCCACGCTTCCTTTCTATGATAACATCCTAATTTTCATTTGAGGACCACTTCTCTTCTCTTCCTAATTTATTGTCAGCCAGTGACACGGACTCCATACCTGGGTCTGAGGCTAGCGCATATAACCAGTTGGCTTCCTCCACTCCCCTAGCCCCAGGGATTGGTTTGAGGATGGGATGAGTCAAGCCAATCCAAGCTAATGCTCTCAGACATTTGTTGAGCTGGTAGGGAAGTCCACCTCATTCTGGATGTGTAATAATCATGAGAACGTAGAGTAGCCAAGCAAACACCAAGGAGACTGGGAATGGAACCAGCAAGGCAGCAGGCAGAGCAGAGGAATGGGGAAAAGTGAATTCCTGGTGATACAATTTAAGTCCCTGGATCCGGTCATAACTGAAGTTAGATACTCCTGAACTCAAGGGTTATAAGTAAAAATGTTCCTTTTTGGAGGGTGGGGGCTTCAACTGGTCTGAACCGTATGTTCTGCAATCTACCAAGAGAATAAGACTTAAATATCTATTCTGGAACATTTCTGCAATTCTTCCAAGTTGTGGGTCCTGGGAAAAAACCCTCGAACAACCACCCCCCCTCCACCTGCCATCCTACACTTTTCCAACTTTGACTTGGCCTAGTTGAGGAAACTAGGCTATCAGGGGAGGCCACCTTCTTTCAGAAGCAAGGGAGAGCACTGTCAAATGAACAGAGGAGATGTCCAGGTCCACAAAGGTGGATTGGGCCTCATGGGCCTGGAGACTAACCGGACATCTGCAGCTTGGATTTTCTCTCCAACCTCCTGGCCACATGAATGTCCTTGATGCTTAGAAATTCCACCTTCCAGAAATATTGTTTCTAAATCTGCCAGCTCCATTTAAAATTCTTCAACTAAACCCTTTGGGGAAGTGAGAGCAGAGCTAAACCTCAACTCTACATCCTGAACTACATCCATGAGCAAGCAGCATTAGCCCATTCACTTCTCATTTGTTCATTTCTCATACATTCATGAAATACTTTCTAGTGCCTCTGGGAATCAAGCACTGGTCTAGACATCAGCGGGAAAATAAAGCCCCTGCCTCATGGAGCTGATGTTCTAGAGACAGAGACAGGCAATCAACAATAAACAAGACAATAATTCCCTTATGTAGGGTATTGGAAGGTGATGAGCATCACCAGAAAAAACAAACGAACAAACAAACAAAAAAAACAGAACAGAACAGAACAGGTTAAGAGCCATCCAGGATACAGTTTCACCCTTTTAAACAAGGTGGTCAAGGTGAGCTTCCCTGGCAGTGTGATACTGGATTCTAAGCTGAAGGAAGCCAGGAATGATGCATGCAGAGTCAGGTCACCTGTGCAGAAATGGGCCAGTCTCTTACAACTGTGTCCCAAGTTTTTGAACTTCTGAACTACGCACTTTGTTTCTATCGGTCAGTATTTGCCCGTAGTTCAGGGCTGTGTCTAAATACAGAACTGTTCAACTGAATTTCTTCTTCATTTGTTTTTTACGCTTTAACTGTTTAGGGAGGGGAAGAGTGAGAAGTGCATAGATTTGGCCTTGAGCTGCTGGGGAGTGAAGCTGGTGGGAAGCATGCCAATCTCAGTTTGCCTTAATGCCACCCTGCTGGGCATTGATTCCATAAATGTCTAGAAAACTGAGTCAGTACTAAAGGATTCTGACAAATGAGGGAGTGAGCAGCAACACCTGACAAGGAATTTTTTCTTTATTTTCTATCTTTTCTGTTTCAGTAGCAGCTGGAGACGCTGCCTCTGTCACGGCCAGAGACTGGCGGATCCTGGAATCCTGAGCCTGGGGATGCCCACTGGGAAGGCACCTCCTTGGCACTCGGCGGCCAGAGGGCAGGGGTTCTGTGAGCTGGGCACCCTTCCCATGTGTGTTTGGGCTTCCTCGTATCTGACCTGTCCTCCCTTTGGCCCTCCTACTTGACAGAGATTTATGTGCCCACGTCACACTCACCCTGGATCCTTTGAAGAAAACATAAAACAAATCCCAAGGATTTGGGAGGGAGGGGACGGTCCTGGGTTCCTGTGGGGCAAGTCAGAGGCAGCTACACACAACCTCCACCGGTTCAAGATCCATCTTGCGGCTGGAGGCCAAATCCCTGTCCTGCCAAAGCCAGCCACAGCCACCAGCCTGAGCCTCAGCCAGAGGCGGCTTTGGAGTTGCCTCTTCCTGAGAGTCTAACCAAGGAGGCTGCACAACTTCCTCCCAGGTGACAGCCTCCCATGTGTCTACCAAAGGTCCAGTGAGGGAGTGGATTCGGGTGGGAAGGAACTGCCCTGTGGTCGGGGGGGCTGGACCTCTGGCCTCAGAGAGGTGCAGGTTAGAGTCAGCTCTCCTTATCTGTGAGATCTTGGGCAAGTTCATTACCTCTTCTGCCTCTCCCATCTGTGAAATGCAGTCATCACAGTTATACAGAGAACAAAATGATCTAAAGTGTAGAAAGTCCTTCGTGTCCTGGGCATATCTTAAGCACCAAAATGTCATTTGCCAACATTACAACGATTATTAGATAACAACAGAAGCGTGCACATGCAAAACACAGAGCACCGCTCAAAACCTGCAGGCTCTCTCCGTCTCTGAAAGTTTTTCTCAGGAGCAGTCCCTTTGGAATGCAATGAATAAAACCCTCCATTTTATCACTTTATTATTATTCTGCAAATCTGTTGGGGTGATGTGACTTGCACCACCAGTGCTGGCTATGACCGGGCAGTTAACCTGTCTCTTTATGGAAAGTATAAACTATGCACATTGGCACCAGCCCAAGGCCTGGGAGAAATCAGACTGTGAAAACAAAGTCTTTAATAAAAATATTCCCCTTCTCCCCCACATCATGACCTGGTCCTCATTTCAGCACTAAGGACGGATTGATTTTCTTTTTTTAACCAAGTCCACTGGGAATTATCAAGAGATAAATCATGCAGGATCATGCTCGACACCACAGAATACAACACCCAGACACATCACACACACACACACACACCACACATATCCACACACATCCACACCACACACACACACACACACACACACACACACCACACACATCCACACAATCCACACCCCCCCACACACACACACCACACACACACCCCCACACCACACACATCCACACCACACACACACACACACACCACACACCACATACACACGACACACACCACACACACACACCCCCCCCACACACCACACACATCCACACCACACACACACACCACACACATCCACACCACACACACACACACACACACACACACATACACATACCACACACCACGCACACACACACACACCACGCATACACACACAGAACACGCAACACACACACACAACACACAACACACAACACACACACACGGAATGGAACCTGCCTTCAAGGACTTTAATGGCTATGGGAGAGGAATATGAAACAAAGAAATTAAACGTAAAGTAGAAAATAACTAGTTACCTGTTCACTTTCGTATGTCCCGCCTTTGGGACACCATCACTGTGGAAGGGATCTGTCCTCATGTGTCATTCATTTAACACTTAGTGAGCACCTACTGTCCACAAGGTACAGTGTCAGAGACTGAGGGGGACTCAGATGAAGAGCACATAAAATAAGATTGATTACCCACAAGGAATATAGAAAAAGGGCCGTGGAAGATCAAAAGGGAGAGGAATTGCTCCCACCTGAGGCCATGGGAGCGTGGTTTCCCAGAAGGCTGGCATCTGAGTGGAGCTGAGAAGTGGAACAACATTGGAAAAATGGGAGACACCCTCAAAATTCAGGGAGCCACTGCAATGAAGATCTAGCTCTGCCCAGAGCCACAGGAGTTGCACCATGAAACGCTGTCCCTGGCCCTTCAGCAGCATCAGGCAGAAGCAGGAGTTCTGATGCCTACTCGAAATTCATTCTACAGGGTCTGACCACACGGTTCTCATCCGAAGGGCAAGATGGCAGTAAGTCTATTTCTTTTCCCTTTAGACTGGGTCAGTTCCATTGTTCTGTTTTCACTGTCACTAATTCTATCCTCTGTCATCTCTATTCTGTTAATGAATCTGTAGGGCAAGTCTACAATTTTCTATTATTGTATTTTTTGGTTATATAATTTCGATTTTACAACTTCTATTTTTTGTTTTAAGGGAATTCAGGTTGTATATAGAGACTTTTTTTGATGGCTACTGAAAATTTTCATTGGGTAATTCCATTGTCTGATTCTTCTCAAGATATATATCAGTTAATTTACTTTTCTCACTCAAACCATAATTTCCCTGGCTCTTTGCATGATGAGTGATTTTAGATTACATCCTGGAAATTTGGCTGTTATGTTAGGAGACTCTGGGTCCTGTTTAATTCTTTTAGTTTAGCAAGAAGTCACCCTGTTTCAGAGTTAGCACGCAGGCCCCAGACTACTTTATAGGTATGGGGCTATGGTTCCAATTACAGTTTAATTTTCAAAGTCTTTGAGGTGCTATTTTGCTCTGGGTGATTTATCTGGTGCTTTGGGGCTCCCAGTGGTCCTCCTGGTGCTGCCTGAGAGGGTGGAAGGAGTGTCCCCAGGCTAGGCAGTCTGGTATTTTAGGTGGGGGAAGGGATGCTCTGGTCCACAGGGATGAAGAGCACTTCCCAGGCCAGGCCAGGCCGCTGATTGAGGTGAGATCATGCTTGCTAGCACCACCATGCTTCCTAGCACCCTTCAGTGGGGTGGGAAAGTTGCAGGCCATGCTGAAGAGGAGGCTTCCTGCCTGGGTCACTTGTGGCAGGATCCAGCTTGCCAGTGTCCCTAGCCACCTGCTATCTTCCAGTGAAGGACAGGAGCCCCAGCAGACACAAGGAGAGCTTTCCCCATCCACACAGTACCCATGCCAGTACTTCCAAGTTCGCCTGATGTTGGCAGGAGTCCCATTCCATCTGGTGGGAGAATACACTCACTTGGGCACCTCCTATGGCTAGGTTGTGGGTCAAGAAGAACGGGGCCTGGGCTGCCTTGTTATCTCAGTTGGGGGGCAGACATAAGACAACCTCAAGGACCTAGAAACAGAAATTCCATTTGACCCAGCAATCCCATTACTGGGTATATATCCAAAGGATTACAAATCGTTCTACTATAAGGACACGTGCACACGAATGTTCACTGCAGCACTGTTTACAATAGCAAAGACCTGGAACCAACCCAAATGCCCATCGATGATAGACTGGACAGGGAAAATGTGGCACATATACACCATGGAATATTATGCAGCCATCAAAAACGATGAGTTCATGTCCTTTGTAGGGACATGGATGAACCTGGAAACCATCATTCTTAGCAAACTGACACAAGAACAGAAAATCAAACACCGAATGTTCTCACTCACAGGAGGGTGTTGAACAACGAGAACACATGCACTCAGGGAGAGGAACATCACACACTGGGGGCAGTTGGCCGGGGTAGGGGAGAGACAGCAGGGAGTAGGGAGGGGAGGTGGGGAGGGAGGGGAGGTGGGGAGGGAGGGGAGGGTGCGGAGGGATAACATGGGGAGAAATGCCAGATATAGTATGCACCTAAAGTAAAATAAATTAAAAAATATATATAAATATTGAAAAAAAAGAAAGAAATGGCACTGAAATGTGCTTAGGTGGGAAGCAAGTGAGACAGGGGTGGTGGAAGACTTAATCGCCTGGGAAGGGTGGCATTAAGGTGTGCAGAGAGTCGTGGAGGTTTGTAAAACTCCACCTAGCTTCATCCAGAACACAATCTGTGCTCAAATAATGATGTTTGCCTTAGTTTGGGGGTGGAAGGTGTCAACAAAACAGCCCCATAACTGCTGAGTGATTTAGTAATGCATGCATCTGTCTTTAAATGGCAGTGGTCTGTAAATGAACTTTTTTTTGTAATAAACAAGGCAAAGAGATTGCCTTTGGAAAGCACATAGTGTTACTGATGAACTAATCAAAAAGTTTATGATGGACCTGAAATCCTTAGTGGGTCTTGCCTTGTCTAGACAGAGAAGTCCAGGGTTCCTTTCTAGGCCCAAGTTCCATCCTCGTCAGATGCCAGAAAAGTTAGCAAAAGAAAACATCCTCATCAGATGCCAGGTAAGTTAGCAAAAGAAAACCCCCTGTGTGTAGCCTGGGAGTTTCAGGCTACAGTGACCCATGATCTTCAGGATTGAAGATTTGAAATACCTCTTTCGGTATGGAAGTGCCTTTTGTTTCTAGAAATGGGCTGTAAATTAGACTGTCTTTGGTGCTATCAAGAAACAAACGGAGCCAGAAAACTAGCCAAGTGACACCTTCTTTGCCACCTGGCTTAGCCTCACCCATCTTTCCCACTGCACTCAAGTCCCACCTCTTCTGGGAGGACCCGGCTTCCATCCTGCTCATCAGGGTGGGCTCTTCCTGTAGAGTCATCTCACTGTTACCACCCATGTCAGGGGTTACACACTGCCACACTGAAGGCTGAATTTGGCCCACAGCCATGACTGTTGGATGGGACTGTGTTTTTAAATTTGTTCAATTTGAAGCTTTTTTTAAGTGGAAGATTTTATATTTTTAAAAATTCCATTTGTCATATTTCTTTGAAAAAGTCAGAGGCTCTAACAGCATCACTGGTGACAACAGGCTGGAGGAGAGGAGTGGCTGATGGAGCTCTCAGGTGGAGCACAGGATCTCCAACTCGCCACAGCATCTTCCAGGCCCTGAGAGGTTTTATTCTATTTTTTCTCATCAGGTGTCACCAAGGATTGCCTTGTCTTGTAACATATCTTTTTTAAAATTTATTTGCAACTAAGTCTCACTCTGTCACCCAAGCTGGAGTGCAGTGGCACGATCTTGGCTCACTGCAACGTCTGCCTCCCAGGTTCAAGCGATTCTCGTGCCTCAGCCTCCCAAGTAGCTGGGATTACAGATGCGCACCACCATGCCTGGCTAATTTTTGTGTTTTTAGTATAGATGGGTTTCACTATGTTGGTCAGGCTGGTCTCGACCTCCTGGCCTCAACTGATCCATCCACCTTGGCCTCTCAAAGTGTTTAGATTATAGTCATGAGGCAACATGCCAGGCTCTGTAACATATGTTTTCTTATGTATTCATCTCATCTCCCTAAAAATATTATGAAATGCAAAAAGGTAAGAAGAGTACGTAATCGCCCTTGCATTCTGCCCCTTTCCTACCCTATCCAATGCACTGAAGCTCCTCTTCTCATCCACATGCCTAAACACTGCGTACAGTGACAAAAATTAACATACCTACCATTTATTGAGTACTTACTATGTGCCACCTCGGAGCTCAACACTTAAACACTCGCATCTCAATCCAAGTCACCATTTTGATTAGGGAATGATTATCCCCATTTTACAGATGAGCAAACCGTAGCTAGTAAGATGAAGCAGTTGCCCACATGTCCCACCTGGATATATCTAGAATATGAACTCAGCTCTTCCTGTTTCTCAAGCTATCTTCTTTTTGAGGCATGACACCGTCTCTCTATAAATATGTAGCACAGACAAATTTAAATGTGCCTGGCTGCCTGTCAGGACCCACTAGGAGTTGCACTGCCACTGCAGGCCTGGTTTGCTGTCTAGCTTCAGGTGGAGAGTAAAGGCAGGAGAATGTTGGGTAAGACAGTTGTTCTCAACTTGGGGGGATTTTCCTTCAGGGAACATTTGACAATGTCTGGAGACCTTTTTGGTTGTCACAAGTAGGGCAGGGAGTGCTGCCGGTGTCTAGTGAGTAAAAGTCAGGGATAATGCTGAACATCCTACAATGGCCAGGCGCAGTGGCTCGCACCTGTAATCCCAGCACTTTGGGAGGCCAAGCTGGGCAGACCGCTTGAGCCAAGGAGTTCAAGACCACCCTGAGCAACATGGCAAAACCCTATCTCTACAAAATGTACAGAAATTACCTGAGCATGGTATTGTATACCTGTAGTCCCAGCTAATCAGGAGACAAAAGCAGGAGGATTGATCACCTGAGCCCAGGAGTGTGAGGTTACAGTGACCCATGATCACACCACTGCACTCCAGGCTGGGTGACAGAGTGAGATCTTGTCTCCAAAAATCCCCAGTAAAATGCATGAGGCAGAGAACAATTCTGTCTCAAGTGTCAACAGCAGCAAGGCTGAGAACCTCTGAGTAAGAGAGGGCCCATCCTATCTGCAGGTTGGCTCCCAGAGTTCTATACTGGGCTCAGGTTACAGACATTCTGTCAAGAACTACATGTTCGTTTTGTTCCCAGAGGTTGGGCATTCTTCGTCAATTCTGAGACTCATCTTTGAAATTTCCCATTATTTGTCAAGAGCCATCTACTAAGTACTTACTAATCCTCTCTTTCTCTCTTAAGGTAAAATTAGAGTCTTAGCTGGGGTGCATGGATGCATAGAGTTATCATGGTTGATACTCACCCCAAAGCTGACTTTCTCCCAGAAGGAGCTTTTTAATGCCAGCCAAGGATAATAGCATTTAAGGAACATAAACCTCTTGCTACTCAAAATGTACTCTTCATTTTAATTTGTTTGAAGCATTTTCTCCATTTACTTTATAACCATGTGATACTTTCTAAGTAGGCCCAGGGATCATCTTCCAAACAGGAAAATGTTTGAATAGCCCCACCAAGTCTGTAGATCATCTAAGGCTAATATTATTATTTGATAAAAGTTAAGCAATTCATCCCTAAAATGTTCCTAAGAAGTGGGGTCACATGAATTTCTTGATTAAAAATCCAGGGATAGCTTGATCAAAACATAACAGGACTCTTTAAGTCAGGGGTCCCCAACCCCTGGACCACAGACTGGTACCGGCCCATGGCCTGGTAGGAACTAGGCTGCACAGCAGGAGGTGACCACCAGGCCCATGAGCATTACCACCTGAGCTCTTCCTCCTGTTAGATCAGTGCTGGGATTAGATTCTCATAGGAGTACAAACCCTATTGTTAACTGCACATGTGAGGAATATAGGTTGCAGCTCCTCATGAGAAGCTAACAAATGCCTAACGCCTGATCATCTGAGGTGGAAGAGTTTCAACCTGGAACCATCCCCCTCACCCCAACTGGTCAGTGGAAAAATTGTCTTCCCCAAAACCAGTCTCTGGTGCCAAAAAGGTTGGGAACCACTGCTCTAAGTCATGATTCAATTGAGTCACGAAACTGAAAAGCTTAGAGGTGGGATGACTTCAGGCATGGCTAAATCCAGGTGCTCAGAAAGCATCACCAGGATCTGTTGTCTTTTAATTTATACTTCCTCTATGTTCACTCCACTCTCAGATTTCACTCTCATGGCTGCCCTCATCTGCGTAGGATCTAGTCCAGTGGGGAAAAGGCAGTGACAGCCCTAATAAAAGTCTCAGTGTTCTTCTGATAGAGTCACATGCCCATTCCTGAGCCAATTACTGATGCCAGAGGAATGTGGCACTCCACTTGGCTGGTGCCTCATCGGTGCTGTTAGTGAGGGTGTGGATCCTGGCAGCCAAATCCAGCGACCAGTTAAGAGCACAATCAGTAGCACCCATTCAGCCAAGGCTTCAGACTGAAGAATCAAGCACATAGCAGGAGTTCTCACCAGGAGGGACAGGCCTGGCCCTGACTTGCTGAGAGACCTTGAGGAGGACACCTGTCCCCCAAAGACCCCCACAGTCCCATCCACTGCAGAATACTTGCCTCTATGGATGCCCTCAACACTAGCTTCAGCTACAGAACAAGTGCTCCACCAAACACAGTAAAAGAAGAAAAACAGGACAAGGGTCAGCAGAACTTTCCTGCTGCTTTATGTCTTTTCTGGCAGTTACAACCAGCAAATCACTTAGGAAAATCTGCTCGGTTTAAAATTTCATGGTAGCATAAACCACTCATTCGAGTAGATTCTGATTAATACCCTTTAACACCAGAAGGGTCCTGTGCCAAGGAGAGCAGACTGAGGAAGAAGTCCTCCAGGGTCTGACAAAGACGGATGGAGAGAAGGAACAGAGAATAGCATGTGCACTGGGCCAGACAGGCTTGCCTTTTCCCCATGGGATAAAACGATTTTCTGGTGGTCAGATTGGGTGGAGTGTGGAACTGTTATCAATATTATGATAAAATTATGTTCTTTGCTGAAAGCATGAAGCCTGTAATTGTTGATTTCATCCCCTGACGTGGCCAATTATAGGTATATATATATGGGTAGTAACTCAGTTGGGCTCTTGGCATTACCTACCAAAAAGAGTTGGCTAGAAATACTTGGGTGGCTATGAGAAAGTAGGATAAGCACGAGCCGTGTGCTATGTGATGCACTGAGGTTGTAATTGCATTATCCCACACAGTCTGTGGATCTCTTAGTAAATCCATTGTCTCTAAGCCTAAAACTGAAAAGACTTGATCTCCATCTAGAGAGTGACAGGGGATTAGATGGCAAGGCCTATGATTTCTTCCAACTGAAGCTCATTACTCAATAGTCAAAGGTGACAACATGTGGTCACATTTGAGCCAGAGCTGGAGAGGGAATTAATAAATGGAAGACAGGAAAGCATTCCAAAGGCAGTCAAAAAATAAAGAGATGGATGATATGCACAAGAGGTTAAGAAACGAGGAAGATGGAGTGAGAAGTTTAACACAAGTCTATTCCAAGTTCTGGACGGCGATAAAAGACAAAATGGGGGAGAAGCACTATCAAAGTGATGATGTTACCAATTTTCAGATTTAGCATATACCATAGATGCTTCATGGTGAAGCTGCTGAAAACCAAAGAAAATGAAACCATTTTAAAAGCCAGCAGTGATAAAACACACATTGCCTACAAAGGAGCAGCCTTTGGAATGGCTGCTGACTTCTCACCCACGAGGATACCCAAAGGAATGGATCGTCTTCAGGGGGCTGAGAAAAGTCACTGTCAACCTAGAGATTAATACCCAGTGAAACTCTCTTTCAATAATGACGGTAAAATAAACATACGAACAAAAATGGAGAGTATTTATTCACAAAATAGAAACTTAAAAATATCCTTAAAACCTAAATTGTAAAGGATATATGTTGGGAAGAAGCAAAAATTATGCCAGATGCAAATCTGTTGGAAGAATGAAGAAAAAGTAAAGACATGGGTAAATTAGTAGACTGATCAAAACAAATATTAATCCTATAAAGTGATAATAAAAGTAGTATCAAATGAAATGTGGCAGCAATGACACAAGCTGAAACACAAATACTGGGTTATATTAGTAAAAGAACTCCAGCTGAAACAAAACTAATGAATGATAAATGGAAGAAGGATGTTCTGGAAATGAAATCACCCAAAAGTCTGTAGATTATTCGGGAGGATGAAAAGTGTATTAATTAAATTTGAACTTTGTTAAGCTAAGATGCTTATTACAACTGCAAGTGTAACTACTAAAAGAATAAGCATGGAACATACATCTGAAGAAGTGGCAACTAAAGATGAAATAAAGAAGGCAAAAAGGAGAATCAGAAGACGTAGACAAATCAAAAGCACATAATGAAGTTGTAGCCATAAGCTTAAATGCGTCAGCAGCATTCACAATTAATATAAGTGGATTGGTATTTCTAAATAAAAGACAAAAACTTCCAGGCAGAGCTGGATTTTTAAAGCTCAATTGTATGCTGATATTAAAAAAGTAAATGCAACTTAAACACGCAAGAAGTTAAAAATCCACCAATATAACAGAAATCGTCTTAACATATCTCTGTCAATAAGTGAAAGATAAGCAGGGCAAGATATCATTCATAATTGAAAAACGCAATTAACAGTCCTGATTTAGTAGGCTGCATAAAACATTGAGCCAGTCGTGGTGGCTCATACCTGTAATCTTAGCACTTTGGGAGGCTGAGGTAGGAGGATCACTTGAGCCCAGGGGTTCAAGACCAGCTTGGGCAACATAGGGTGACACTGTCTCTACAAAAAATAAAAATAACCAGCCAGTCATACTGGCATGCCTATGGTCTCAGCTACTTGGGAGGCTGAGAGGGGAGGATAGCTTGTTAGGAAAGTCAAGGGATGAGCCACTGCCACAGCACTCCTGGCTGAGTGACAGAGCAAAACCCTGTCTCAAAAACAAACAAACAAACACTAAAGCCTGAAACTGGAGCATACACATGCTTGTAAAGCACAAAAACTTGCCACCTATTATGCCACAAAGCTAGCCTCAAAACTTCATAAACTTGGTATCCTCTGTGCCACATTTTCTGACCAACATGCACTTAAGTTAAAAAACGTGGAAAAAAGAGGAAAATTAATATATTTAGAAATGTTTAAAAAAATGTATCAATGAAGAAATAATCATGGAAATTAGAAAATACTTATAATTAAACATATAGGAGGCAGCTAATGTAGTATTACAGAGGAATTATAATTTCAGTGTTTCGTTAGAAATAAGAAAGCCTCTAAATCAGTGAACTAAGCATTCAGCTGAAAGAATTAAGAGGGAAATGCCAAGATAAAAGCCGGGAAAATAAAAGAAAAGAAATAATGAAAGTAAAAATTAATAAAATAGGAAACAAATACGTAAGAGTGAAGATCAACAAAGCTGGAAGTTGGTTCTTTGAAAAGACTAATAATACATAGAAAAGTATTGTTAAAAATTAATCAGTAAAAACAGAGATAATGTGCAAATAATATTTCAAGTGAAAAGAAAGCACATTACAACAGGTATTGCAGAGATATTAATAGCTAATAGGTTAAAATGGATAACTTTAGGCCAATAAATTTATGTTTTCATAAAATGGATAAATTTCTAGAAAAAAACAACCTAACAAAATTGACTCAAGAAAGGAAAAAAGGTGGAAATAATCTGATCACTGTTTTTAATATCATATTAATAGCTCAACATGTTAAGAAAAGAAAACAGTGGACCCAGATGGCTTTACAGGCATGTTCTACTAAACAAATAGGAACAGATAATTTCAAATTTACACAAACTTTTCCAGAGAATTCTTTTTATTAGGCTGATTCCAAACAAGACAGAGACAGTACAACAGGCCAATTCTACTCATGAGCATAAATGAAAAAAAAATGTAAACGAAATATTGGCAAACCAAATTCAGAAATACATAAAAACAATAAAACATCAATATGTTTTATGGAAACATAAGGTTGATATTTGGGTTTGCCTAAGAACTGTAACATTTATTGAATATAGAAAATAAATTAATGCAATTCATCATATTAACAAAATAGAAAAAAATCCCCCCAATTATCCTAGTAAATAAAAAAGGAGGCTTTTCATAAAATATAATCTGATAAAGTGAACCTATAACAAAACTGCTACAAACAAAACCCTTAATGACAAGAGTTAAAAAGTATTCCAACTAACAATATTTTTAGAAATCAGTATAAGAGAATAACTTTATTACTTGAGTAAAGAAAACATTTTTAAAATAAGATACAAGCACAACAAAGGAAAAGATTGAAAGTTTCAACAACTTGAAAATTAAGAAGTTTTTCATGAAAAATAACAGTAGATTTTTGTAACACAGAACCAACAGGGAATTAGCATACCAAAAAAATAAGGGATTCCTTTAAAAAAATCAGTGATCAGAAGTCATAACTCCATAGAAAAAATTTATAAACAGGAATCTAATAGAGAGAAAATAAATAGACCATAAACATCTTAAAAGTTGATCAACCTTGATTACTTAATAGATAAATGTGAATTTAAATCACATTGAGATGTTACTTCCTATGGGGAATAATTTGAAAATCTGACTGTACTAGAAGTAGGCAAGACGTGGAGCAATGAGAAATCTCATTACGTTATTAATGGAAATATGGACTGGTATAACCACTTAAAAACATTTTGATATTAATCAGTAAAGGTGGCCGTGCACAAGCACCAAGACCCAGAAATTTCCACCTTTGATTGAAAAATTCTTACAAGAAACTCTCTCTCAGAAAACTCTTACAAATGTTTGTCAGGAAACATATACAAAAGTGATATGGCAAGATTGTTCATAAAAGTGAAAAACTGGAAACAGTGTCCATCAATAGGAGAAGCAGCTGGTCAGTTGCGGCACATTTGGACCATGGATGCATCAGTTAAAAGGAATCAGCCAGAACTTGATGTGTTAAGATAAATGAATCTCAACACAATGAAAGAGAAATTACAAAAGAAGGCTAATAAACTGATTTACATAAAGTTCAAAGTAATGGTTTAATTATTGGGAGATTTTTAAGTAGTGGAACAACCATAACGAAAAGCAAGGAAATAAGAAATGTACACTTCTGAATATTGGTCATCTTAGATGGAGGTAAGAAATGAGATGCAATCAAAGGGATCCCCAAAGAGGGTTTGGAAAGTATTGGATTTTTTTTTAATTAATATGGGTACTCAAGGTTTCTTCTATTATTCCTTATTAAACTATGCCCACACATTTCACAAGTTTTGTGTTTGTAATATTTTACACTTAAGAGAGCACTTAAACCTAAACAGCCTTTTCTCAACATTAGAAAGACTCTAAAAATAAGCAGGACTTTATTTTAATGTGTGTGTTTTAAATGTCCTTAAATCAACTGGCAGTAATGTGCTCTTTGAAAAACTGCTGTAATTCTCAATGAAATTAAGAACATGATAGTGATATCATTACTATTATTTCACAGTCTTTACAATATAGCCAGTGAAATTGGATGACAACATTAAATTAAAAGTATTGGAAAGGAAAGAGCACGGATATTAATTTTTATAGGTTTTTACTTAGCCTTGAAAATTCAAGAGAATCCGAAAGTTTGTCTTTTAAAAAATAAAACATATTTAATGAAAAATTAACAGAGCTAGGAAGATAATTAAGTAAGTTACTCCGGATTAAAGTAAGTGCATAAAAATAAAATTGTATGCAGTATCTTATTAAAAATATACCAGAAAAATATCAGATTCAAAAAATACTTTAAAAACACAAGTCACCTAGAAATAAACAGTACAATATGCTCAGGAACTACCTAAATAAAATTGCATAATTATAAAATATAAAGCAAAACTAACATAATTATAGGAACATTCAAGACCTAGCTAAGTAAAACTATGTAATTTATACAAAACAAAGACAAATTAAGAGATGTACTATATATATTCTCGGATAGGAAAACATAATATGTCTATTTTCTTCAAAACTAATCTAAAAAGTAAATACAATCTCATTATCTGGGGAGTTGACAAAATTGTTCTGAAATTAGTCTGAAAAATAATCAGTGAATTTTGTAAGGAACAATTTTTTTGTTGTTTTGTTTTGAGATGAAGTCTCGCCCATTTTCCAGGCTAGAGCACAGTGGCACTATCTCAGCTCACTGTAGTCTCCACCTCCAAAGTTCAAACAATTCTCCTGCCTCAGCTTCCCAAGTAGCTGGGACTACAGGCACACAACATGACATTTGGCTAAGTTTTGTATTTTTAGTACAGGCAGGGTTTCGCCTTGTTGCTCAGGTTGGTTTTGAACTCCTGACCTTAAGTGATCTGCGTACCTCAGTGATCCCAAAGTGATGGGATTACAAGTGAGAGCCACAGTACCCCATGGAAAAAATGCTTAAAAAGAAGAATAATGCCATAGCAGAGATTTATCAAACTCCTAGATATTAAAATACATCATAAAATGCTGGCATCTAAAACAATATGACATTTATTTGGGTTATAAGAATATTGTATACACATAAAAACTACAAGGACACAAAAACAATGAGAAAAATATTTTAGATGCAAGTAGACAGAGGCCAACCATTTCACGTGCCAATAGTTGGCATTTTAACTGGCGGCAAACTTCTCAAAAACAACAGTATAGGTCAGATGTAAATTGAATAATGTACTAAAAATAGTGAGCAAAAATAAATAGTGAGCCTAGAATTTTCTCCTTAGCTAAATTGCCGTTCAAGAACCATGGTAAAATAAAAATAGTTTCATGCAAAGACTGCAAATATTTACCATTTAGAGACCTTACTATCCAAGAGTAGTCACTGAGAGAAGGAATCTAAACTTCACAGAAGAAAATGGGATTAGAGAAGCAATGGTGAGCAAATCATGAAAATCTAAAGCAAGAACTGAGTTTATAAATAATAATAATTAGTAGTAATAATTCTGAAACATAAAAAGGGTAAGACAAAAACATGAGATTACACTGATATGTAATTAAAGCAAGTGAATGAGTAAAACGTTACTTATGTTTTGATTTTAAGTTAAACATTCTCATTAAAAATATTTGTTGATTCCTGAAAACATATAAGAGAAATATATAACTTGCAAACTAGAGGGGGAATTTTACAATTTGTAAAGACAAGAGAACAAACAATTCAACAGAAGGAAGAAAAGGAGAAAAACAGCATAAGGAATAAACAACTTAAAGAAAATACCCAAATATACATAACTTTTACTTCTGTTTAAGAAGTAGGATATGAAGAACCATTTCTCTTGCGTAAACAAGAAAACAGCAGAAAAAATAAAATTCATACTATTCTAAAAGGCTAATAAAGAGCAGTTAGAAGCCTTGAACAACTGACTTGCAGAGAGAAAAGAGACCTTCGTAAGTGAACAGAGAGCCTCAGTTTCAGTTTGGGTACATTTGGACAGAGAAATGGGCTTCAACCATACACAGAGATACTTTGTGCAGATGAGAAGCAATCAGCCAAGCTTTAGAGGAAAACGTGGATAGATGCAACTGAATCTAAATGCAAAAGCAAATCACTTACACATCTTCTACATGCTCAAATTTTGCCAAGGAAGCTTCAATATAGGAGGGGCAAGAAAATAGGACTCACGAATCCTGCCAGAGTTGAATTCAAAGATAAAACAAAAAATACTTGAAACCACAATCCAATCCTCTCCCAGCTCAAATACTGGCAAAATCAAAAAGAGTGATGATGTAATGAGAATAGCACTCTACTTCAGTGGTTTTTCTCCCCTAAACCCAAATCCAATCATGAGAAAAACATTAAACAAATCTTAATTGAGATATATTCGAATACCAGATAAAATACCTGACCAGTATTCCTCAAACTTGTCAAGATCATAAAAAGAAGGAAATTCTAAGAAATGGCCATAGACCAGAGGAGACTAAAGAGGCAGGACGACCAAATGCAGTGTGGTATCTTGGATGAGATTCTGGAACTGAACAGGGACATTAGTGGGAACACTGGTGACATCTGAATAAACTCCAGAGTTTAGTTAATAGTAGTGTACCAATGCTGGTTTCTTAGTTGTGACAAATGTACCATGGCAATGCAAGATTTTAATAAATGATGAACTGGGCAAAGGGTTTACAGATCTCTGTACTAACCTTTCAACTTTTCTGTAAATCTTAAGCTGTTCTAAAATAAAAACATTCTTTAAAAAAAAGAAAAAAAACATCTATTTACAAAATACAAAACAGTTGTGAATAGATTTAATAAAAGATGAAGAAAACTGGCATACTGATAACTAGAAAGCTATATAGCTTGGAAGAATTTTAAAAAGACTTAAGCGAAGAGAGTTACTGTGTTAATGGACTGGAAGTCTCAATATTGTTAAGATGTCATTTCTCTCCCAAACTGATCAACTGATTTAATGTAATCCCAATCTAAATCCCAGTGGGCTTTTTATTTATTTTTTTTGTAGACATTGATAGGCAGATTCTAAGATTTGAAACAACATCCCAAACAACTTTGATTAAAAAACAATGAAGTTAGAGAACTTATACTGCCTGATTCCAAGATTTCCTTGAATACATAAGAGTAATCAGGACAGTATGATAATGACATAAGTATAGATATATGGAAATAGAACAGAAATAGACATACATATAGATTATTAATCAATTTATAACAAAGGAGGGAAGGTGAATTAATTAATAAAGGACAGTGCTAGAAAAACTGGATACATTTATTGTAAAAAATGAGCATCAACCCTTACATATAACCTAAACAGAAATTAATACAAAGTGGCAACAGACCTAAAGGTAAAAACTAAAACTATCACTTTTAATTTAGAACACAATTATTCCAAGTTTGAAGTAGATGAAGATTTTTTTTGCTAAAAGAAGTATGAGTTATGAGAATAACTGATAAAATGGAGTTCGTAAAAATCAAAATCATTCGTTCTTCCAAAGTAACCAATAAGATAATTAAAAGATAGGCTGTATACTGGGGTAAACACAATACATGTGTCTATGACAGAGTAAACAATTAGCCAGGTGGGGTGGTTCACACCTGCAGTTCTAGCTATTCGGAAGCCTGGCGTGAGAGGATCACTTAATCTCAGAAGTTCCAGGCTACAGTGAGATATGATGGTGCCACTGCATTCTAGTCTGAGTTGCAGAAAAAGGTGTCTCTAAAAAAAAATATTTAAGTATAAAGAACACAGAAAAATTAGTAATAGTAAAATTAGCAATCCAATAAAAAGAGTAAAATTTTCAAAATATAATTCACAAAAGCAGATATATAAAAGGCCAATTAGAACATAAATCAGTATCTTTTGTCACTAAAGAAATTTAAATTAAAACTACAAAGGGAAATCACTACCTACTCCAGAAAGGCTATTTTAGAAACTTGACATTGATAATACCCACTATTGACAACAATGTGGAGAAATTGGTGGCAATGTAAAATGATGCAACAACTTAGAGATAACAGTTTGGGAGCTACTTATAAAGGTAACACCCTCTGATCATATGACCCAGGGGTTTTACTCCTTGATGATTATCTGAGAGAAATGAAAATACATTTCCACAAAAAAACCTAGAACACAACTTTTCATAGATGCTTCATGTATAAGAGTCAAAAATTGGAAGGAACTCTACCATCCACCATCAACAGAACAGATTAACACACTGTGGTATATTCATACAATGAAATACTCCACACTAAAAAGAAGACACTAACTCTGATTCATACAATCATGGGGATGGATTTCAAAAATATTATTTTTTGCAAAAGAAGCAAGCACAATAGAGTACATAAGCTGAGTGTGTCCTGCAGATTCTGGCCAAGCGATAAATGAAAGACGTACTCAGACACTTGTACTTTGCGTGAGGGCAACGAGGGGACTGCTGGAGAATGAGCAGCCTCGAGAAGCTCACGCTGCCCACTTTTATTCAGTACAGAGATAATGTTGAAAGCCTGTGGCAAACACAATCTGAGTGATTAACATTATTGTTCCCCTTTACAGGGAGCAGTTGTGTGCGGATGAGCAAAGGTCAGTTTTACAACAACATGAGTAAACAAGCTTATCCAGATAAACTCTTTTTTTTTTTTTTTTCGAGATGGAGTTTCACTCATGTTACGCAGGCTGGAGTGCAATGGCGCGATCTCGGCTCACCGCAACCTCCGCCTCCTGGGTTCAGGCAATTCTCCTGCTTCAGCCTCCTGAGTAGCTGGGATTACAGGCATGCGCCACCATGCCCAGCTAATTTTTTTTTGTATTTTTAGTAGAGACGGGGTTTCACCATGCTGACCAAGATGGTCTCGATCTCTTGACCTCGTGATCCACCCGCCTCGGCCTCCCAAAGTGCTGGGATTACAGGCTTGAGCCACCGCGCCGGCCAGATAAACTCCTTTACACTCCCTTGTTACCTACTCCTCACCCTCAGCCTCCGGGTAAGACAATTGGCTGCCTTCAGCTTTATTCTCCCCAGAAGCTTTGCAAAACCCTCTGACTTTCAAGAAGGTTTGTGTCTTTCTCTATAACTTCCTCCACCACCCTGACCAATCTCCTACATACCTACTTGTAGGATTTCATTTATATGAAGCTTGAGAACAGGTAAAACTTATCCATGTGATAGAAATTAGAACAGTGGTTGCTCCTGGCTGAAGAAAGAATTAACACAGATTCATGAGGAAAATTTCTGAGATAATAGAAATATATCTTGATTTTGGAGTGTAGATTACAGAGGTACACTTAAGATTTATGCTTATTACTCTACGTAAATTATACCTCAATGATAAAAATCAATGAAGAGAGAGAATGTTAATTCAACTGTTCCTGTAATTGAAGTAAATGCAAATGGATTAAATACGCCCATTAAAAGGCAGAGGCTTTTAGTCTTGATTTTACAAAACAGAAAATTTAGTGATACACTACTTACAATAGAAATATTTAATCTATAAAGACAAATAAAATTTCAGTGTAAAGTGATGTAAAATTAAATACCAGGCGACCATTAACCAAATAAATTTGTCATACTTCTACTAATATCACACAAAATTGACTATGGTCAGAATATATTACAAGGGATATAAAGGTTACACTATGAGAATAAAAGAAATGATTGGCTGGCAAATTATAATATATCTGTATATAAATGAACTTAATAACAAAGAGAAGAATGTATAAAGCAAATATTGACAATTACAATAAGAAATTGAAAAATCCCACTTTGGGGGGCTGAGTGCAAGACCATCCTGACCAACATGGTAAAACCCCATCTCTGCTAAAAAGACAACAATTAGCTGGGCATGGTGGTGCCTGCCTGTAGTCCCAGCTACTTGGAAGGCTGAGGCAGAAGAATCGCTTGAACCCAAGAGGCAGATGTTGCAGTGAGCTGAGATCATGCCACTGCACTCCAGCCTGAGCAACAGAGTGAAACTCCATCTCAGAAAAAAGAAAAATTGAAAAACCCCTAATTATAACGTTAATTTTAGCATACCTCTTTAGATGGCTGAGAGATCAAGCAGATAAATCTTTTAAATGTATAGTAGGTTTGAGCATCATTGTTAAAAAAAATCTTCTAATGGAGACACATATATGTGGCATCTGCCCCAAGATTATTTTCAAGCACACATGTTATATCAATATAGATAGAAAGGTAAATGGTTAACAAAGTACATAACAACAAATACAAAAGCACTGATACCTATAGAACACATCCCCTGACTAGAATATCACTGACTCAGATACCACGGAGAAAAATAAAAATACAGCTATGTATTTAAAAAAAAAATTTTTTTTGAGACAGTTTTCGCTCTGTCACCCAGGCTCGAGTGCTGTGCCACAATCTTGGCTCAATGCAACATCCAGGTTCAAGCTTTTCTCCTGCCTTAGCCTCCCAAGTAGCTGGGATTACAGCCATCTGCCACCACACCCAGCTAATTTTTGTATTTTTTTTTTTTAGTAGAGATGGGGTTTCGCCATGTTGGCCAGGCTGGTCTCAAATTCCTATCTGCCTGCCTCAGCCTCCCAAAGTCCTAGGATTACAAAGGTGTGAGCCACAATGCCCAGCTTTTTTGAAAATTAAAAAGAAAAGACTTTCAGATAATTCATGAGTTATATAAAATATTGTAATAATATCAATTAGAAGAAGAGAAAATATTTTAAAATTATATATATCTATGTGGGATACATATAAATCAGGACTTATGAGGAATGAAGAAATAAAGAAGATTGAAAATTAAGGAGCTATGTATTTAACACTAGAAAGAAAACTGCAAAGTAAAGCATAGATGGGAGAAGGAAGACAATAACAAAGTTAAGAGCAGAGCTTAATCAAACAAAAACAAATGATCAACAAACTAGAAGCTATTTGAAAGATGCAACTCTGAGGATATTAGGAAAAACGAGAAAACACAAAAAAATAAGTCAAAATTAGAAAATAATTACAGATATAGATGTTTTAAATTTGTAATAACCTATGTATAATTTTGTCAGTACATTTGAAAACTTTTGACTAAATGATCAGTTTTCAAGGAAAATATGTCTTCATGAAATGGATTCCATAAGAAATAAAAACCATTAATAGAATTAAATTTGTTAAACATAGTGTATCAGTAGCTTAAAATCTATACATAACCAATAAAAACCCACCAGGCTCAAATAGTTTTATAAACACATTTTTATAAACAAATTTTATTTGACTTCAAGAAACTGAAGTCAAAGTCTACCTTATGCAAATAAAATATAAAACAATTATTATTTAGCTCCCCACTAAATTTATAAGGCTAATTTGACATTTAACCAAAATAAGGCATGGACACCATAAAAAATAAAATTTCAGATCATCGTCACTTACAAACATAGATGGAAAAAAATTCCTAAATAAACTATTAGCAAACCAAATCTAACAGTTATACCATAGCAATATTTGGCTTATCTTAGAAATGAAAATTTCAATTAACATGGAAAAAAATGTCAACATAATCCTCACATTTATAGATTAAAATACAAAAATTACATGATTATTTCAATAATTTCAGCAAACAGGGATTTGATCAAATTAAATACACATGCAGTATAAAATATCTTCACATCATGAGAATAGGAAAGGGATTTCCTATCTGAAAAGGGTAATCTATAAGAAAAAAATTTACATAATACTTACTGAAGAAATATTTAAAGTACCCCCTTTAGCGTAGGAGAAAGATAAGGATTCTTTCTTCTACGACTTCTATTTAATACAAAATGTGATACAACTCTTGTCCTATATAGTAAGGAAAGAAAAGAAATGAGAAGTGTAATGCTTAGCAAGAAAATGCCTTCTTTATTTATATAGATAATTCAGAGCACTATAAACTGTTAGGGCTAATAAGAGAGTTCAGTATGTTTACTGAACACAAGAAAAATATACAATATTCAATAATGTTCACATTCCCAAGCAATTATAATACATTATTTTTGAAAATACAGGTTATATTACAAAATAGCACCAAGAAATAAATTTAACAAAATATATGTAAGAACTTTAGGGAGAAAATTATAAGGCTATTATTAAAGAACACAAAACAAAGGTCTAAAATAAATGGAAACTGCTGGTATATTTATAGAAAGGAACACTTAACATCACAAATAAATACTTAATTCCAATGAAAATTTCAACAGGGTTTTTTTTTTTCTTAGTACTTGATAAACTGATTCTAAAATTTGAATGACAGAAAAAAGTCAAGGTAACTCTGAAACAGAATATAATGACTTTTCATATTCCTAAGACATCAAGACTTACTAGACAGCTAAAGTTATTGACACAGCCATAGCTCTGGTTCAACATATACAAGTGTATAAACGTAATCCATCACTTAAACAGGACCAAAGACCAAAACCACATGATTATCTCAATAGATGCAGAGAAGGCCTTTGACAAAATTCAACAGTCCTTTATGCTAAAAACCCTCAATAAACTAGGCATCGATGGAACATATCTCAAAATAATAAAAGCTATTTATGACAAATTCACAGCCAATATCATACTGAATGGGCAAAAACTGGAAGCATTCCCTTTGAAATCTGGCACTGGGCAAGGATGCCCTCTCTCACCGCTCCTATTCAATATAGTATTGGAAGTTCTAGCCAGAGCAATCAGGCAAGAAAAAGAAATAAAGGATATTCAGTTAGTAAAGGAGGAAGTCAAATTGTCTCTATGTGCAGATGACATGATTGTATATTTAGAAGACCCCATCATCTTAGCCCAAAATCTCCTGAAACTGATAAGCAACTTCAGCAAAGTCTCAGGATACAAAATCAATGTGCAGAAATCACAAGCATTCCTATACACCAATAACAGACAAACAGAGAGCCAAATCAAGAGTAAACTCTTATTCGCAATTGCTATAAAGAGAATAAAATACCTAGGAATACAACTAACAACGGATGTAAAGGATCTCTTCAAGGAGAACTACAAACCACTACCCAAGGACTTAAGAGAGGACACAAACAGATGGAAAAACATTCCATGCTCACGGTTAGGAAGAATCAATATCGTGAAAATGGCCACACTGCCCAAAGTAATTTATAGATTCAACGCTATTCCCCATCAAGCTACCAATGACCTTCTTCACAGAACTAGAAAAAACTACTTTAAACTTTATATGGAATCAAAAGAAAGCCCACATAGCCAAGACAATCCTGAGCAAAAACAACAAAGCTGGAAGCATCAGGCTACCTGACTTCAAACTATACTACAAGGCTACAGTAATCAAAACAGCATGATACTGGTACCAAAACAGAGACATAGACCATGGAACAGAACAGAGACCTTGGAAGCAACACTGCACATCTACAACCATCTGATCTTTGACAAACCTCACAAAAGCAATGGGGAAAGGAGTCCCTGTTTAATAAATGGTGTTGGGAAAACTGGGTAGCCATGTGCAGAAAGCAGAAACTGGACCCCTTCCTGACACCTTACACTAAAATTAACTCCATATGGATTAAAGATTTAAACATAAGACCACAAAAACCCTATGAAACCCTCGAAGAAAGCTTGGGCAAAACCATTCAGAACATAGGCATAGGCAAGGACTTCATGACTAAAACACCAAAAGCAATGGCAACAAAAGCCAAAATAGACAAATGGGATCTAATTAAACTTCAGAACTTCTGTACAGCAAAAGAAACAATCATTAGAGCAAACCAACAACCAACAGAATGGGAAAAAAATTTTGCAATCTACCCATCTGACAAAGGACTAATATACAGAATCTACAAAGAACTAAAACAGATTTACAAGAAAAAAACAAATAAACCCATTGAAAAGTGGGCAAAGGATATAAACAGACACTTTTCAAAAGAAGACATATATGACGCCAACAAACAGATGGAAAAAATGCTCAGCATCACTGGTCATTAGAGAAATGCAAATCAAAACCACATTGAGATACCTGAGATATCATCTCATGCCAGTTAGAATGGCAATCAACAAAATATCTGTAGACAACAGATGCTGGAGAGGATGTGGAGAAATAGGAACACTTTTACACTGTTGGTGGGAGTGTAAATTAGTTCAACCATTGTGGAAGACTGTGTGGTGATTCCTCAAGGATCTAGAAATAGAAATTTCATTTGACCCAGCAATCCCATTACTGGGTATATACACAAAGATTATAAATCATTCTATTATAAAGACACATGCACACGTATGTTCATCATGGCACTGCTTACAATAGCAAAGACCTGGAACCAACCCAAATGCCCATTGATGGTAGACTAGACAAGTAAAATGTGGCACATATACACCATGGAATACTATGCAGCCATAAAAAACAAGGAGTTTGTGTCCTTTGTGGGGACATGGATGAACCTGGAAACCATCATTCTAAGCAAACTGACAGAAGAACAGAAAATCAAACACCCCATATTTTCACTCATAGGCAGGTGTTAACAATGAGAACAGGGAGGGATAACACGGAGAGAAATGCCAGATATAGATGATGGGGGGATGGAGGCAGCAAACCACTTTGCCATGTATGTACCTATGCAACAACCCTGCATGATCTGCACATGTACCCCAGAACCTAAAGTACAATAAAAAAAAAAGACATACCAGAGACTAGGCAATTTACAAAAGAAACAAACAAATAAAAAAAGAAACAGCCATAGTTACTAAAATGGAATAGAAACTAGTGACAGAACCCTATATATAGACAAGAGAGCTTGCAATAATTTCAGATGTAGAATTTCAAATATTATGAAAAAGATGAATCATTCATTAATGGATGCTGGAATCATTGGTTATCCATAGAAGGAAGGATAAAATAAGGTCTTTATTATATTGGAGTAGGGAAGGGTTTTGAAAATGTAATACAAAAAGTATAAGCCATTAAGGAAAATATAATAGTGAAGTACATTAAAATGTGTAATCAGGATCAAGACATCAAAAAGAAATCCACAATCTAGCAAATGATATTTGCAGCTCATGAGACACCAAAGACTGAATATCCAGAATATATAGAGAGTTCATTCAAACAATAATCTTAGAGAAAAATAAACAATGAAAATTAGCAGGCATATCACAGAAGAAAGTACCTGAATGACCAAGAAATGTGAAAATCTGCTTTCAACTTCATCAATAATGAGAATACGAAAATTAAAACTGCATCATGGTGGAGGATGGTGGCTCATACCTGTACTCCTAGCACTATGGGAGGCTGAGGCAAGAGGATCACTTGAGGCTAGGAGTTCAAGACCAGCCTGGGCAACATGGCAAGACTCCATCTCTACAAAACAATTTTTAATTATCTTAGTATAGTGGTACATATCTGTAGTTCCAGCTACTGCGGAGGTTGAGGGAGGGGGGCTGCTTGAGCCCAGGAGTTTGAGGTTATAGTAAGCTGTGTTCACACTACTGCACTCCAGCCTGCGCAACAGAGCAAGACCCTGTCTTTAAAAAACAAAGAAACAAACAAAAATACTGCATTGTACCATTTCTAATTATTTAAGTGCTTCCAAATCTGAAAATACCAAATGTGGGGAAGGACACGGGCAATTGGGAACACCTACCCATTATTACTCAGAACAAACATTTTGTAAAGGAATTTGGCAACACACTCTAAGTGTAAGTATGAAGATGGCCTATGAGCCAGCCTTTCTACTTTTAGGTATGCGTGCTGCAGAAATTCTGGCACAAGGTCAAAGACCCTCTCTGCTTTATCCTTCTCCTCTTGACCCATCCATTATAGCAAAAAAAAAAACAAAAATAAAAATAAATAGAAACGACCTAAATTGTTCCTCAGTAGAGAACTAGAATATTACAGGAAATGTGCTAAAGCCACATGTGTAGATATGACATTTCAAATATGTCTTTTTGACATATTTCAAAAAGATACTGAGTGAAAAAAACCTACAAAGATACCTATAACATGATGTATTTAAATAATTGTGATTATATATTACATATTATACACAGAATATATTTAGAATGAAATATATTCCATAATCTGCATCAGCTTAAGAATATCCATTATCTGGTGAAGAAAGGCGAGGCAAAGGATCAGGTGGGTGCCTTTGGCTATAAATATCATGTTTAATTTCTGAAAACATTGATATTATCTGAAATTCACATGTCAATATGTCAGCATCCCCATGGTCCCTAATATGGGCCAGGACTGTGATAATATGGCATTAATGTGTCAGTAATATGACAATTATTAAAGATAATATGACAATACTCTCTTTTAACTTTTAATAATTTTCTATCTTGCAAAACCACATTATACATTAGAGTTATGCTTGTCAAATACTGACAGTCATATGCAAAGTGATGACCTGCTCAGCTGCAAGACTCCAACCTGCAGTAATACCGGCTTTTTGGGGCATGGTTCTAATTCAGTTCTTAATTTTAAAAATTCAATTATTATTATTCAATAATTATTATTTTCAATAATATTATTATTGAAAATAATAATCAAAGGAACATTCTGATAAACAAAAGAAAATTATAAGAAAATTCACTGTTGGCTCCAAAAACTGGGGACTTAATCACATACTGCGTTGCATTGTTTGCTTTTTAAGACATTTGAATTACCTGATGAACTAGATTGTTAAAGATCATTGTCAGTAGAGGAAAGCAGCCCCCCAGGAACCAGGAGGAATACAAAAGAAACTTTGCCCCCAGGAATCTAAGTCTCTGGGAGAAATGTTAAGAAGAAAGGGAATAATGTTCTTAGCTCTGTAACCTTGTTTCTCAGCAAGATGCAAAAACCATACTCCCAGGTTCTGGAAGGATAATCCAGCCTTCTCCAAGGAAAAGAAAATTTACCCAGCTCTATTTATTTTCTTCTTTGTCAACACAATAACTTTAAGCCAAAAAAACACAAAGCCATTGTCTTTTTAAAAGGACAATGAAGATGGAAAAAGAATGACCAATCACCAAAATTGAGTTCAGATCTCCTCATTATTGCAATTAGCAAATATATATTGAACACAAATTGTGTGCCAGGAACTAGGATGCAATAGGGAACAAGACAGGCAAAGCTCCGCTTTCTAGTTCTTATATTTCTGTGAGGTAGGTACTAATTAAACAAAAAAACACATCATGCTAATTGCTAAGGAGAAAATCAGATAGGGTAAAGGAATAGTGAAGACAATGATCAGAACAGGAACATTCACGATCTCTGAGCAGAGGCATGGAAGGGGAAAGAAAGCTAGTCATGCACACAACCAGGAGAAAAGCATTCCAGGTAGACAGCACAGCTAGTACAGAGACTGGCATGAAAATGAGCCTGGCATATTTAGGTCCAGAAAGGAGACCATGTGGCTAGAGAGTAGTGTTCAAACAGAAAAGTGGCAGGAGGTGAACTGAGAGGGGTAGGTGGGGGTTAGGCCCCATAGGCCCTGGTAGAGTATCACAGTGGGCAACCATGGAGAGTTTTAAGCAGAGCACAGGATCTCACCTCCGTGTTTGAAAGATTACTTTAGATGCTGAACAAAAGTACACTGGAAGGAGTCACGAAGTGGGAAGACCAGTTTGGGAAGGGTGGGGTACTGAAACAGACTTGTCAAGAGATAATGGCAGCTTGGTCCATGAAGGTAACAATGGAAAAGTAAAAAGTGGTGAGCTATACTGCAGAACTAGAGCCAATGAGACTAACGATGGTTAAAAAGTGGCAGGGGGATTGGCAAAAGAAAGGAATCAAGGTGACTCCAAGGTTTGGCAATTGGGAAGACAGTGGTGTCATTTACCAAGATAGGAAAGAATAGAGGGAGAAAAGAGAAGTGGCAATGGGGCCTGACAGGCATGAATACTGTGTACGACACATAAAGTCTAAGACAGCTATACATCTAGTAGTCAAGTTGAACAGGTCACTAATTGAAATTCATTTCATTCTGAGAGATGGCAGAACGGAAGATACAAATTTAGGAGACACTGGCTGTAGACAGGATTTGTAGACATGGGCTGGATGAACTCGCCTAGAGCACAGTGTAGAGAGCCCAGGAGAAGTCCTCAGGCGCTTTAATGCTGGAGACTCGGGATGGGAGGTAAAGACGCTGACAAAGAGTGAGACTGAGGGGTGGGTGACATAAGAAAAAATAATCTACTATTCCATCATAATAACTCAGAAATTTGTTTAACACTTTATGTACATTTTCTGTTTGTTTCCTCATTATTTGTTTGACTTTCTGGCTTAGATGAAGCGGTTCCTGGAGTTTGGGAATATCTGTGCATGTAGCCATGGGCTCACTGTACACAAATCTGCACTGAGGAGAAGATGCGTAAGAAGAAAAAAAGACCAATTAATTCCTGACCTCTTTTCAAAAAGGAAGGTGATGTGACACTTGGAACTGCAAACTGGTTATAAAACGTATTCTCTAAGCGGTTTGTATGCACTCAGAAAAGCAAGAGTTTCCATGGGTCTCTGTGCCTGGGTTTGTACCAGTACCATGCTGTTTTGGTTACTGTAGTCCTGCAGTATAGTTTGAAGTTGGGGGTAATGTGATGCCTCCAGCTTTGTTCATTTTGCTTAGGGCTGACTTGGCTACTTGGGCTCCTTTTGGGTTCCATATGAATTTTAAAACAGTATTTTTCTAGTTCTGTAAAGAATGTCATTGGTAGTTTGGTAGAAATAGCATTGAATCTGTACATTGCTTTGGGTAGCATGGCTATTTTAATTATATTGACTTTTCCTAATCATGAGCATGAAATGTTTTTTCATTTGTTTGTGTCTTTTTTGATTTCTCTGAGCAGTGTTTTTTAATTCTCATTATAGAGATCTTTCACCTCCCTTGTTAGGTGTATTCCTAGATATTTTATTCTTTCAGCGGCAATTGTGAATGGGATTGCCTTTCTGATTCAGCCCGAGGTTTGGCTGCTGGTGGTGTACAGGAATGCTGGGGACTTTTGTACACTGATTTTGTATCCTGCAGCTTTGCTGAAGTTGCTTATCAACGAAAGGAGCTGTAGAGAACCGATAAATAAGATCCCACACCTACAACCATCTGATCTTCAACAAAGCTAACAAAAACAAGCAATGGGGAAGAGACTCACTATTCAATAAATGGTGCTGGCCATATGCAGAAGACTGAAACTGGACCCCTTCCTTATACCATATACAGAAATCAACTTAAGATGTATTTAATACTTAAATGTAAAACCCAAAACTATTTTTTAAAAATCCTAGAAGATAACCTAGGCAATACCATCCTGGACATAGGAAAGAGGAAATACTTCATGACGAAGACACCAAAAACAATTGCAACAAAAGCAAAAATTGACAAGTGGGATCTAATTAAACTTATGAGCTTCTGTAAAGCAAAAGAAACTATTGATAAAATGAACAGACAACCCACAGAAGTGGAGAAGATTTTTGCAAACTATGCGTCTGAGAAAGGCCTAATATCCAGAATTTATGAGGAACTTAAATTTACAAGAGAAAAACAATCTCATTAAAACGTGGGCAAAGGACATGAACAGACTCTTCTCAAAAGAAGACATATATGAGGCCAACAAGCATGTGAAAAAAAGCTCAATTTCATTGATCATTAGAGAAACACAATTCAAAACGACAAGGAAATACCATCTCACACTGGTTAGAATGACCATTACTAAAAAGTCGAAAAATAACAGATGCTGGGAAGGTTATAGATAAAAACGTTGTTGGTGGGAGTATATATTTGTTCAGCTATTATGGAAAGCAGTATAGTGATTCCTCAAAAAGCTAAAAGCAGAACTATCATTTGATCCAGAAATCTCACTACTGAGTATATACCCAGAGGAATACAAATCATCCTACCATAAAGACACATGCACATGAATGTTCCTTGTAGCACTATTCACAATAGCAAACATGTGAAATCAACCTAAATGCTCATCAATGACAGAGTGGATAAAGAAAATGTGGTACGCATATACCAGGGAATATTATGCAGCCATAGAAAAGAACGAGGTCATGTCTTTTGTGGGAACATAGGTGGAGTACAGGCTATTATCCTCAGCAAATTAATGCAGGAACGGAAAACCAATTATCACATGTCCTCACTTCTAAGTGGGAACGAAATGATGAGAGCTTATGAACACAGAGAAGGACATAACAGACGTCAGGTCTACTTGAGAGTAAAGGGTGGGAGGAGGGAGAGGAACAGAAAAGATAACCTTTGGGTAATGGGCTCAATTTCTGAGTGATAAAATAATCTGTACGACAAACCCCTGTGACGTGAGTTTGCCTATGTAACAAACTTTCATATGTACCCCCAAACCTAAAATAAAAGTTAAAAAAGAAAGAAAGAAAGAAAGCAGTGACCAGTATGAACCATCATGGGTCCATGAAGAATTAATGTTGACAACTTCGATTCATCCCTCCTTTCAAAGCTGCTAATAGAGATTGGGAAAAACCACATGTGACCTGACTACCTCCATGCCAACAAAAGGAAGAGTACCATTCACTCATGTCCAAGAGTCTTTCATTTTTCCCCTAAGAGGTCCACTGGATGCCTCTATAGAAACCAATGAGGAATGGTACGATTCCATCTCTAAGTGTCATAAGCCAACATCTGGGGACCATCAGCACCTATTAAGCTCTGAAGAGTACAGATGTTAACCTATGCAGCAGTAGGAGCTCTTATAGTCTGCTCTTAGGTACTGCCTCATCTTTCTCAGAAGCCAGACCATTCACTTAGGAAGCCAACTCCTCAAGGTATGGTGAGCACCAGCTGGGAGGAGGCAAGCAGAGAGAGCAGGTGGAACAGAGGTACAAGAGCATTCCCATGTGTGCCTTCATTTCAGAGTCTCTCCTGACTGCCATTTGCAGCAGCTGCCTGTCCCAAGCTGCTTCCCAGCAGTGCCTGAACATCCCAGTGCCCCTGCCATTAATTCTCAAGCTCACAGATGGCTGACGCTGTCTTTCTGTCATCTCTGAACTGCAGCTTTTAAGTGCAAAAAATACATGCACAAGGCCTTCCACTAGTGTTCCCTCTGCCATTTGCTCTGTGAAAACACAGCCACGGCCTATCATGGCAGGAAGCTAGCAGAGAGCTGCTGGACTTGGGACTTTCCAGTTTGGGAGTCCAAAATACAGCTTTCTAAGGTGCTCTGCTGAGAGATTCTATGTGACTAAGTCTCCACCTGCAGAACTTACTGCAACGGGGAGGCTATTTGTGCATTAAATGCTTGAGATAAAATTAATCTCTCAGGGCCTCCATTTCCTATATCTTGTAGCTGCCAAATGGTTCTTATTAAAGTTATCTTTTGCTGCCCCTATTTCTCTATATTCCTAATAGAGGACATGGTGAGAGTTTGTGACAGCAAAGCTGGGTCTTAGGCTGCTATGCATGTACAGTGGGTTGTAGGAATATAAATGAATACTGGTCCTGGCGTACAATCAGTCTGGTTCCGAAATTACAAAGAGCACAAATGATGCTCAGACACTCTCCACTGAAACCCCCGTTTATCATCTGTAAAACTGGAGCCTAGCTGGGATAGCCTGATGTTGCCTTTTAATCTCTGGTCCTGTGAATGTACACATTTCACTGATCTTCATTTATTCCACAATTTAGCTGGGCACTGTTCTAGGTGCTATGGATATAACTCTAAACAAATTAGTTAAACATCTCTGCTTTCCAAACTAACACAGGAACAGAAAACCAAACACCCCACATTCTCACTCACAAGTGGAAGTTGAACAATAAAAACACATGGACACAGGGAGGGGAACATCACACACCAGGGCCTGTCAGTGGGGAGGGTGGGAGGCACGGGGAGGGAGAGCATTAGGACAAATACCTAATGCATGTGGGACTTAAAACCTAGATGATGGGTTGATAGGTGCAGCAAACCACCACGGCACATGTGTGCCTATGTAACAAACCTGTACATTCTGCACGTGTATCCGGAAACTTAAAAAAAGATAGAAAAATTGGGTCAATGTGCTATACAAATGCTTCAGTTACATAAACCTAATAGTTGTTGAAGACATCTTTTATTGCAGCAGAAATAAAAAGATACATCTTTATATAAAATACACACATAAATAAAAATCCCTGCTCTCCTGGAGTGCACATTTTAGGGAATGAACAAATGAACACAACCATTGCAGATTGGGAGAAGTGTGGAGATGGAAACATGGCAGAGGATTTTAGTGTGACTTGGCGGGAGGGACACTTCCTTAGCTAAGGAAGCCTGGGAGATAAGTCCTGTTTCCTCCTCCTCCTTTATTGCCGATTTTCCTAATTACACAGTTGAGTACCCCAGCTCTCAAGAACATTGTTTTCCTGCATTTTAGCTTTTTGCCCATGAAAAGCAGCCTTTGAATAGTGTTTAGGAACACAAAACTTACCTCTTTTAATCGCTCACTCATTCAGTGAATTATAGAGGTCCCATTAGATACCAGGCATTTCCTAGAGTTATGAGCCCTCTTCCTACTTCACCTGCGGGAAAGATTAAATGAAATGCTAAAGGAATCTAACCCACTAGTCCTCCACTAGTGAAGATTAGAAGGCATCCTTTCCCTTAAGACCCTTTACTTCTGCTTGTCAGAAAGATGTCATAATATACCACCTTTTAAAAGCAACACAGTACTCTATTGATATCTGCCAGAAGTATACATAATATACAATATGTGTGACATAAAGGATGTCTCAAGGGTGGTACCCTCTTGCAGTGTTTCACCTACACAATCATACATCTTGGCCCTATCAAAATGATAATAATTGTACAGTTCTAGGGAAAAAGCACTGATGTGGGCAGTAGCTAAAAGATTTGACCTAATTTTCTGTATGATCTTGGAGTTGTAAAATGACCTAAGATCATCATGCTTAAGTAATAGTTACTTTTGGTAACCAAGTGTCATCAGTTAAATGTGAATGAGGGTTAGCCCCCCTCCACAATCCTCCTACTAAAAACAAGTTTCAGCCTAAATCCATCCCACTGGGAGACCTTTCTTGAACAAGCATTAATTAACAAGGATGCACAGAACAGTCCACACAGCCTGTGCTATAAAGTTGATAAAATCCCAGCTCTGTGACTTCTCAGGTGCACTGACTACAGCTCGCGTGAAAGATTGACTCAAAGCAGTTGTGTCAATAGTCTAGGGTCAAGTTTATGTTAGCCATACAGTCAGCACTAGACAAACAAAAACCTGTGCACCAGTGACTAAGCAGTCTCATTTAAGGTCATGCTTCAGGGTCCCGCCCGAAATGAACAGGATATAGGTTTAATTAGAAAATGGGCAGTTGTCAACCAACAGCTGACAAGAGTAGTTCAACCAATCCACATATATTGACTGCACTAGTGTCACTAGTGACAGCCCATTTCTAACACTCATCAGGCTAACAAGCCACTCTTTCACCAAGCAGTACTAATATCTAGCATCCCTTATGCAAATCCTCAGAGCCTATGGGATAGAGGGAGGAACTAAAGAGGGCCAAAGGGCTCTTGGAGAAGAATGCTGGCTCACTAATCCTGGAGTGGGACTCGCTGATGAGGGAACTGGCTGCCTGAGGGAGCCACAGCTAAGCACACAGTTAACATCCCACTGCCTGACATGGATTGAAATGCATGGGCATCCTCACCATGAGAACATCCCCTAACACGCCTTGTCTGTTTCCTCCATCATTCCACCCACCTCATTAAACATTTGTCACATACACACTGTGATAGAGGACAGACATATATGCTGCCCTACAGAGCTCAAAAGCCTAGACATCAAGTAAGCATAATTTCTTATTGCCAATTCATTGGTAGGCACTGTGTGGAGTACTGCCTCAAAAGAAATCATGCTCAGCAAGAAAAGAAATTTAGGATAACTAGTAATGTCAGCCATGGCAGGAAATGGAAAATGGCCATACATATGTATGTGATATCCCCGCCCTAGACATGTCATCATTAAAATAATCTTATCAACCTTTTTGGATACTTTAAATAATACAGTAGATTTGTTAACCATAAAATTACATTGAAATAAATCTTAAAACACTAGGCCAATTTGAGGCATCTTTACTACCAGACTACCAGAAGTAGCTGCCAATTTAACCAGAGATGGTATCAGATATCCATCTTCAAAGCTTTAAGCACATAAGAGATGAAAGGAAGATGGGAGAAATGAAAGTGCTGGAAAGCTTTCCTTAAGACAATTTCCTGTGAAGAAGGGTCAGTATATACCAAACTATGCCAACCACAGCTTCTAGTTAGCTGCTCCGAGAAACCAAGGAAGGATCCAGTGAGCAAGACCGCTGGCCAACCTCTGCAGAGAACACCCATTCTGCAGTTCAACCATTAGCACTGCAGACTTGGATGCCAGTGACCCAAATCAAACTTCAGAGGCACAAGTCCCCCATTGAACAGCAAGCCCCTTTGAGAGCAGGTGCAGTGTTTCACAGATGACTAGCAGGAACCATCAGTTCCACTAGAACACAGCATATGTCTTCCTAACAATCACCACACTTCACAAAGCATGCAATAAAAACCAAAGGACTTATGGCATTGGGGCACACACTCAACATCTTCCCCAGAGACACAGTAAAATACAACAAGAGGAGCCTTTTAAAAATGGTAGCATGTTTTTACACACGGTAAGTAGCTGAGAAATATATAAATACTATAATAAATATGACACTTTACCTTGAAAAAGAGCTGAAGTCTGTTGAAGTGGGTGTCAGAAGGGTTGCGACTTGTGAGTTTTTGTGAAGTAGTGGAGGGTTATCTAAAATCAGATGGAAAGTTGTAATGCCAGATGTGGGTGGTGTGACTCACAACCCATGTGCAGAACTGCGGTAGCTGGTCAGTGCTTGAGCTGTGTGTAGATGTGTTGTGTATATTCCTACATGTCACTTTTCAGTTGTGTGCAGTTTTCTGCATGCACCTAGTGTTTCTCCCAGACAACACTGAACATACCCAAACACAAAATTTGTGTTATGCTCAAATTGTTTCCCAATATATCAGTCACATTGGAACAAACTTGAATTTACACAAGTGTTATGGCAAAATTAACTTAAGAAATTCTAGCCTGGAGCACAAAGGAACTAATTAATAATAGTTACACTTAGTAAAACTTACTAAGACCTTATGCATATTATCTATGCAAATTATCTTAGTCAAGTACTACAACCAACTCATTAAAAAGTTAACATTTACAAGTGAGGAAACCTGGGGCTCAGAAATGAAAATATTTGCCCCAAATCATGCATGCTATGAGTGGTAAAAATAAGAACTGAACCGAGTTGGCAAGCATCAAAAGCCCATATCTTTCACCACTCCATCTACAGCCTTCCTAAGAGATTATTCCATGTGAGAGATAATTTGTCTACCCATTGATGCATTCTGTGATTCTGTATGTCTCCTTTTTAGCACATCAGATACCATAAGACTGTGGAGTAGCTATCCATCCCAAATGCAGGAAGACAGATGAAATATCATACAACTAGAGCAGTAAACACAATGCCTAAGAAAAGAAATTCATGAGGCAGGCTGAGGAATCGGGACTACGGATTACCTAAGGCCCCCCGAGGATAATTGGTTTAGCTCAGAATGTGGCTGATGCCAAAATCTCCCAAGGACACCACTGTAGTTGGAGCCAGGAAGTGAACCAGCAAGAGCATCAAAGAGCTGTGGGAGAAGCTTAGTCAGACCATATAGGACCCATCTCCAACAGCTGTATCATGTGGTAGCACAAGGTAACTGCAGATGGGAACTGGGCCGGACAGAAATAATGAGTTCATCTGGCATTTGAAGGGTACTGAGACCAGGTATGGTGGCTCGCACCTGTAATCCTAGCACTTTGGGAGTCCAAGGTGGGTAAATCACTTGTGGTTAAGAGTTCAAGAGCAGCCTGGCCAACATGGTGAAACCCTGTCTCTACTAAAAATACAAAAATTAGCCAGGTGGCTGGTACATGCCTGTAATCCCAGCTTCTTGGGAGGCTGAGGCAGGAGAATCGCTTGAACCTGGGAGGTGGAGGTTGCACGGAGCCAAGATCATGTCACTGCACTCCAGCCTGGGTGACAGTGAGACTCTGTCTCAAAAAAAAAAAAATACTGAGTGATTGCTCTGGGCTAACATGATTAGTGGTCCCAACACAAATCCTGCCTATCAGGATACTTGGGTGAGAATCACATGATGAAATACTATTGACATAACTTTGGCAGGTGAAATTGCTGCTAATCAAAAGTGAAAATCAATGAGCATTTTGTGGAAACTACAAATGTACAGGCTCAAGTTAAGGGTATTGATAAGCATATTTGAAAGGCTGGTCTATGTGTGTAGCTTGGCCACATCTCTTCACAGGTGTGTAACCTTTGGAATTTTATTTTGTTTCTCCAAGCCTCCACTGCAAAACTGTGACAACACGATGAACCTAGCCGAACTGTTGTAAAGATTAAATAGTGTATGTAAAACTCTTAATACGAATGCTTAATAGATTGCCATAGACTGATCGTTGAGTCCCCCAAAAATTCATGTGTTGAAAGCTCATGCTCAATGCAATTTTATCAGGAGGTGGAGTTTTTGGGAGGTGATTATGGCATGAGGCTGGACCCCTCATCAATGGGATTAGTGGCCTTATAAAAAAAAAAACTGCAGAGTTCCCTCACCCCTCTCACCACGTGAGGTCAGTGAGAAGATGGCCATCTATGAGAAAGTGTGCCCCCAGCAGACACTGAATCAGCCAGTGCCTTGATCTTGGACTTCTCTGCTTCCAGAACCATGAGAAATACATTTCTGTTGCTAAAAAGCCACTCTGTCTATGGTATTTCGTTACAGCAGCCCAAAGAGACTAAGAATAGATTATAACTTCTGCTTCAGCTGTATCCATCATTGTCACCATTATCCTCACTTTAGCCAAAAGGGTTGGACAGAGTGGGAGAGAAACCCCAACCCATTTTGCACAGGTTTGATGTCAGAACTTCCCACACAATGAGAAGAAGCTGGATAAAGCCTTTCCATGGAGGAGGAAATAAGAATTCTCACTGGTCCAAAAATAGTGGATCTAAAAATGTAGTTACTCCTTTTCATTAGCGCTTGCCTTATGAAAAGCCTGACTCTACTTCCTCAACTTTGAGGGGACCAAGGGCCACCAAAACACAGAGAGCCAATTCCAAAATGACTCAAAGAACCAAAGGAATCAGAGAAAATAAGTTAGCTGCAGTCCTGAAAAAACTCTAAAGCAGCAATTATGGCCTGTTCAGTCATATCCTGTCCGACGTATTATAAAAAACAAAGTACTATTAGGAGAGCAGGGGACTATGGTTTCCCCTGAAGTCAATCCAGAATTACTCATTTTGACCAAGACAACCATTCTCAATTGTACATTTGCTTTAATGGAAAAGGGTACAGACTTAAACTCAGTATTTCCAAGGGATGAAATAGATTTTCCAATTTTCAGATTATTGTAAATCAGATATAAAATTCAAGAGAATATTCCCAGACCAAACAAACACGCTCTTCTGGTAAAGATCATTACTCTCCATAGGAATCCTGCCCTAGTCCACTACTATGAGCAGCTGTTTCCACTCTGCATTGGGAATACACTCTCTTCTCCACTCAGGTCAACTGATTGTTACCCGGGACGGAGTCAATCAATCAGATCTCCATCTTCCCTGGCCAGACTGATTGGCTTAGGGCGGGGCACAAGGTCCAATCAAAGTCAATGAGTCTCCATCAGAACTTGGCCAGCATTGTTGGGATAGGGACAGCGGGTTGGAAGTCATTGATCCATGCCATTAGAACCAGAAAGGATGAAAATAATGTTCCTGTGGCCAACTTGCCACTAGGAGAGGTGACTCTTTCTGAGAAGTAAAGCTGGATCCTGGAGCCGTCTTTAGAGTCTATAGATCCGTCTGTGCCTGAAGCTACACATTCTCATGGAACACCGTTACATACACCATCAAATTTACTTCTTGCTTGCACACAAACCTTGACCAGCCCACCTCCCTCTGGTAGAGTTTCTTTTCTGAAGTGTCTTCCTTACTCCTCCCCACATGTCTAAAATCAAAACACCCATTAAGACAGAGGTCCCTTTCTCAGTAAAGTCTCTGAGCCCCTGGCCACTGCCTTGTCCACTCGGCTGCCAAGCACTGCAGACTGGAGCCATTGTCCCATGACATACAAGCCAGATGACATAATGTACATACATCGTTTATCCTCAACCACATTGGAAGCATGTTGAGGGCCCAGTGAAGCCCCTCACAGAGACTAGCTCAGTTCCTTGTATAGAGTAGTGTCAGAAAGTATTTAATTGACAGATGAAATTGAGTTTCCAGAACTCAGAGAATGATATTTAATGAAACAAATACTTTCTTACCTGACAAATCAAAGAGATCAGAGCAGTCGGTTACTATTGTAGATTTCACTCCCTTTGTTGCTTTTAACAAGTACCACCATCACAGCAGTGCCAACTGCAATGAATAGGTGGCATAGATTGAGTGCTCATAGCACGTAAGCCTTTTACATAATATTTTATTTCATCTTCACCACATATTCATGATTTTAGCCCCCTTATTAATCACATCTGATCATGAGGAAACTGAGGCTCATAGGAAAGACATCATTTGTTTAAGGTCACAAGATGAATAAGTGGCAGCTCCAGGCCAGGTTGGCTGTAAGGTGCTTGCAATCACCACACTGCACTAGCTGGTAAAATCACAGCCTCAGCTACTGTGTTGCTGTGAGTGGAGCTTTTGAAGTCATGATTCAGGTATCTCACTAAATGCTTTTCATGTAAGTAAACCACAACTGCTAACACTGATAGCACAACAGTCTTTGCTGATTAAAGTTATCTTTCAAAATACTTTGAAAATGTTAGCGATTTAAGCTAATTTTAAAATAACACTGTCATGTGTGTACCTATGCAACAATCTTGCATGTTCTTCGCATGTACCCCAAAACCTAAAATGCAATAAAATAAATTTTAAAAAAAAATAAAATTACATTTCTGTTTTCTCCAAAAAAAAATAAATAAAATGAAATAATTTCTAGGAAAGGACTGACTAAATAAGGACAGTGATGACTCTAATATAAAAGACCACTTCAGTGATGTAATATCCATCACTTTCTCTTTTTTTGTGTGATGGAGACTCTCTCTGTTGCCCAGGCTGGAGTGTAATGGCATGATCTCAGCTCACAGCAACCTCTCCCTCCCAGGTGCAAGCGATTCTCCCTGCCTCAGCCTCCCAAGTAGTTGGGATTACAGGCACCCGGCGCCATGCCCAGATCATTTTTGTATTTTTAGTAGAGACAAGGTTTTACCAACGTTGGCCAGGCTGGTCTCGAACTCCTGACCTCAGGTGATCCACCTGCCTGGGCCTCCCAAAGTGCTGAAATTACAGGTGTGAGTCACCATGCCCAGCCAATATCCATCACTTTCATAGGTACTTCACAGAAAGTATATGAAATCCACAGCCCAAATAACAAGTAACACAAATTAGAAGCCTTCATAAATATAACCAAATAGATGCCTGATAAAACGAGGTTTAACACTCTCTGTAAAGATGCAGTCTGAGATTGTGGGAACTGAAGAGTCCTGTTGACCGAGGGATGAGGTGGAATTGGTATTGGCTGGACCACAGCCATCACTGAGGCCAGTTCTGCAAAAGGTGATGTACCCCTATCGGGGTGGACCACACAGGCCCACTTGCCTGGTCATGAGTAGAGCCCCTGAGGTCTAGAAGCTCTGAATCTGCAGTTTCAATTTAGAATCCACATCTCCAAATATAGCCCAGGAGAGTCATACACATCAACACTCAGCTTCAGAGACTCCAACTGCTCAGCAAAGCAAGATTTTTGTTTTGTTTTGTTTTCACTATTACCTTTAAAAAATTTTTAAAGCAACTAATCCATGGTTTCTGCCAGCATACCAGTGTGCCGCCCAGGAGAGAGCACAAGATGCTGTATGCATGTCTGCTCTCAACTTTACATCTAAGAGTATACAAAGGAGAGGGGATGTGGGGAGGGAGGGAATCACCGCAATGAGGATGACTCTAGCATTTAGAGGTATATTTTGTAAAGACTGGCCTGCAGAGCCAAGCCAAATATTTCATCTGGTGTTCAACCAAAGAAACAGCCGACTGTCCAACATTGAGGGTATGACTATTTTTTATTTTTGCCATACATGCTTGTTTTGGATTCTAACTCCTATGTCAAGTATGACTCACTTATAAAAAAAAACACACCCAGTATTCTGCAAAAAGGAGATGGCTCCAGAGACTTCCCACTATCTTCTCATTGCCAGTGTGTTTAGCACCTCACCTGCTGATCATCCACCCTGTGTGTTATCTGTTATTCACCTGGTGGGCAGAGTTCAGGTAAGAGAATGGATTACCTTGAGATCTCCATAATTGGAGATGGCCAATAAGATGACCACTTGGTCTATGGCTAGAAGGAGTGGGGTGACGGGAGTGACCTTGGTGACCACCATGGGAGCCATGCTCACAAGCCTGAGATTCAGTTCCTACAGCAGTGTCTACTATAGCAATTCTGTCACTAGGCCACCCAAAATGTCCACAAATAACTCCTCACGGTAGCCCTAGAGACTTTCCCATACACTGTCCTCTCTGGCATCATCTTCAAATGTTTCTGTGTATTCACTTAAAATTTCATTCCACAAAAAGTCTACAAAAACACACAATCCTCACACATGTGGAGAAAACAAGAAGCACATTTACAAAAATGTTAAGTGGGGCGGCCTACAGGTGTAAGGATCATGGTTGATTTTTGTTTCCTTATATGACGTTTTTCTTTAGGTTTTTTCTTCTAATTGTGTTTTACATTTGAGGCACGCAATGATAATAATGATAATGAAATTGATTGGTTAGGAATGTTTATTCAAAAGTATTAATATAAACCTTGGGTATTAATGTCACTGCTTAACTTAAAAGTACACTACACACACACACACACACACACACAAACATATATATACATATACATACATATATACTGTATATACACGGAAGCTCACAAAATCTAAGCAAAGGTTGATCAGCCTCAGAAAGGTCAACCACTCAGGCAGCTTAGGGATCCAGGCAGCAGAAATCACTTAAGGCATCAGCCACTCTTAACCCTGCGTTTCTTAACTCTGTCAAATGCCAGGGAGACAATTTATTGGTGTACCTTGGATCACCTGCCCATGCCCTTCACTGCTGAGGGAAGGTCAATTTATTAATAATAACTGTATTAATAACCACAGTCTTCCATGACTACATGTGATAAGGGAAGGGGAGCTCCCCAAAGGAAAACTCAGTGCTATTAGTAAAAGAAAGAGCCATGAAGGCAAGAAAATAGAAATAACCAACATCCACCGTAATAAACATACCATTTATTGAGTACCTACTATGTGCTATACACCCTGCTAAGTACACATTTAAGACCACATATTGTCCCATTTAGTAATAATAGGAAGACTATGATTATCCTTATTTTACAGCTAAAGAAATTGAGGTTGAAAAAGATTTCATAGTTCCTGTATGTATCACAGGTGAGTGGGAAGGTTGGGATTAACCTAATTCATATGACTTTAAATTCCTGTCCCTGTACTTACAACCCACCAAAACCTCCCCATCACTGCCCTGTTATTGGCATCACAGGTACATCCTCTAAGTTGGAATGGCAAAGATAACATCATGGTCAAGTCAAACACCTTCACCCCATCATCCCTCATTAAATGGCTGCCCTGCAAAGGCAGGGATAATTCAATATGGCAAGGGCTAAACAAACCCACACTCAGAGAAGCAGACTGGAAAGGTTCAAACAAGGATACTTGGAGAATAAGACCAGATTTCTTCTCCATTCTGTTATCAGAAAGAGAAGTAGGTCTATGATGTACGACTGCTGGAGTCCGCAGAAACCCTGAACAACTTTCTAAATGCTTCTCCTCCTGGTTCCAGTCTGGGTGTAGTTCATGGAAAGTCAATCTGTCTGTTTCTAATCCACTTATATTTAATTTATGAAAACATTTCGGGCCAGAGTTATTTGAGTCCCCAAAAGCATTATGGGTCTATTTTATAAGATGTTTAAAAGTATATTTCCTTTCAAAATAATAGTCCTATTTTGCCTTTAGTAGTTTGACCAAAACCTCAAAAAGAGCAAAATTGCTTCTAAATTTAGAACCAAAGACACTTACATCTATTCTAAATGCCATAAACACTCTTCTCTCAGGCACGTTGAACACACTCAGGCTGTCAAACCACAGCTGGAAGTTGTCTGGACCCCGTTCTCAAATGCTGACCACCAAAGAAAGCGGAGATAGCACGATCTAAAATAGCAGAGCAGTGTGGGGAGGTTAAAGCTGGAAGACAGGAGCACTGGCCACTCACCAGCTGCGTCCTTCACTGATTCACTGCCCCCTCTGCGCCTTGGTATTCCCTTCTTTAAATACAGATATTGTTTATGTTAAGTCCACAGGGGCATCCAAAGACCAAGAGAGATAATATATGTAAAGGTTTGACCAAATATAAAGGATAATTTTCATTATTATTACGACTACTAGTTATCCAATAAGAAAACACAATTAATTGGCATGGCCAGGGCCTCAACCAAAACTAAGAAGATGAATTTTTCCAGTTAATAACGAAGACTGGCCATGCCAAAAAGTTTTGCTGAAATATCTCAGTTTACAGTTGTCAGCAAAAACTCAACTCTTGGGGTATAGCTGATGTGCCCATCACTATGGCAATGGGTTGACGTGAGAACATGTGTTTGTGTGTTCAAGAGTCTAAAATAGTCACAGCATAAATTGTGAGCAAATTATCCAAATAAATCTGACTTCTGCCCCTCAAGCCTAGTAATAAATATCTGCATTAGGCATGGCTTACACAAAACCTTTCCCTGAATGTGATCATGATGTAATTTTTATTACCGGCTCAAATAGGGAAGGTTAATGATAGAGCAAATGTGAAGGGAAAGAAGCTAATTTGGGTGAAACATTAACTTGTTCAACTTTCAGACCGCAGCAGAAAATATGACGGTTAATTTCACGTCTTTGTATGGAATAAAACACAGAACTGTAATGGTTTCAAAGTGAACGAGTAAATGAAGAATTAAGTCTTCCAAAAACTCAGAAACAATTTGCTCATTTTATTAAAAAGGTATAGGCATATATATTACTCACTGACTCAAGTCACATATTTTCCTGTCGGGAGAACCGAATTGTGAGAATCGCATTTGTTTCCCTATGTATTCTATGGGACAATGCCAAAATGCAAACTCCCAGGCAGGAAACTTCATATCCATAGTAGATTTTCCACATGTCACTGTGAGTGGAAAGCAGCTCCCAAAAGAAGCAACATTTGCTCGCCGGGATCACTAAGGACAACAGTAGTGCCAAAGGGGCGGAGACGAGGGTGGTTTAAGGAAGAGTCTCCCACACCAACTTTTCTGAAAACTGACATGAACTGAGACCAGCTGATGAGGGGCAGGGCAGGCAGTAATATTTTATTTAAAGAGTTTGAATATGGATAATCAAAGTTAAGCCAGGAATCCTTTCCTCAGATAGCAGATATCCGAGCTTTAGATAGCCGAGCAAACATATGTCCTTTCTACCAGTGCACTAAACCAGCATCAGCAAACTTTTTCTTAAAAGGCTGGAGAGTATATTACATTTTATGGATAAGAGGCAGATTGAGAAGTAACCATATAATATCCTCTATTAATAATCATTCAAAATATAAAAGACATTCTTCGTGTGCAGTTACAAAAACAGCTAGTAGGACAGAGCTGGCCCACGGCCATAGTTTACCAAGCCCAAAGAGAAAGTAAGTAGGCAAATTTTCAAATCTTGACTTCTAAGGCCACTAGGATAAGGTTTTAAATAGTGCCTACCTTTTTAAAATTTCCTCCTCATTATTGTTTTGGCCTTCTTTCCATCCAAGTAAGGCCACCCTGGGTTCATTGCCTCAGGACAAGATAAGTCAACAGTGAAAGGAACAAGAATCTCTTCCTGGCTTTTGAAGTCTAAAAAAGTTCTAAAAAAGTTCTCTCCAGTGTGGGGAGATAAGAGACGAAAGGATTCTTGTGTAACAATAGATGCGGGAGAAGAGGTGATGGATCACATTAGCAGCTACTAAAGGCTTCACCAGGTGAATGGCAAGGGCAGAGGGTGGACCTGAATGTGGATATATGAATACGTGGATATTGGTGCATCACCCTGTTTTCTGCCCATCCCAGGCTGAGTGCCAGTGAGAAGAAACCTCAGACCCCTTGATTCAGAAACTGAGTATACTTGATGGCTGACATACAGGACCTAAGAAGAGATGAGTCCTTTGCCCCAGATTCTGTGGGGAGGCCCAGAAAAACAATAGGATCCCAGAGAAAGGTGACTTTTTAGTGACGTGGGCAAACCAAGCCTAAGACAACTTCACAGGACACCCTCCACCACAGGACACAAAAATAGTAGCAAGATCCCACGTAGTTACAAAGTAGCAGGGACATGGCCAGTAGCTAAAGGGGAGAGAACTAGATGTAAAAGAAACTTGCAAATGGTAAGAGGAGATGACTTAGCAGCAAGCGCTAAGGACCTAGGACCTATGAACGGATGAGATGAGGGACAGGTGCCAGCATGCCAGCAGAAGGATGATGATTAAAGACCAGAGGATGGGTGGCGGCACTGAGACATGATCAAGAAAGGACCCCATGGCATTACCCATGCCCTTGCCCTTTGCAGTCTTCCAGAATTTGGCACAGCACCAAAGGAGAAGCTGATGATGTGTTGTTGTCACCAAGCAAAAATGACTTGATTCAGAGACTGAGCATGGTTGATGGTCGTTTATGGCCAATGTCTTATGAACCTGGGGTTGAGGAGTTAGATTCCTAACAACAACAACAAAAAAAGTAGCTACTAAAAATAATTTAAAAAAAAAAAAAAAAAAAAAGCAATTATCTGGGATGAGATCCAGCCCTGCTACTAACAAACTGTGTGTCTTTTATAAATTGTGACCCTGTTGAGGCATGGCTTTCTGATGAGTTAAAGAAGGAACTGTCCAGATGATGGATGGAAAATAGGTTTCTTATTTAGAAGCCACGTTTGATAAATCAGCAGCTATTAACTCAAGAATTGGATTGAAGAGGGCTCTGAGGTTGTATCAAAGTTCTTCAAGAAAGGATGCCACCACAGAATACTGCTTCCCAGGGTACCAAGCGAAGGGGAAGGAATGGTGGCAGACACAAGGTATTTCCTGCTTGTGGGTAGCTACATGATCTCTGAGGTCCCCGTGAAATCAGAAAGTCAGTAGTCTTTCAAATGCCTGGTACTCAGGAATCAGCAGACATTTTTCTTGAGAAAAATGTTCATTAAAAATCCAGCTTGCTGGGTAGAGCCAGTCTTGGCAAAGAATGGGCTCAGATTGGTAAAGGTGGCCTAGGGGGGAAGGCCAAGCAGAGCTACACACTCACGAATCCATGTCAAAATCTCACATGAAGTGGGATGAGCACTGAATATAGAGTCTACTTCAAAGCAGGGAGTCACCTGGCTTCTCTCGGCCTAACTACGCGTACAGGACACAGTCCCAGACAGAGTTGGGAGGATCAACAAGATAGCGAATGCAGACTGCACTCGGCACACACAGGCACTCACGTGCGCATTTCCCTCTTTCATGCATGGAGGACTGCATTCACCATCAAGATGGCAGTCTGCAGGAAAATTCTTTCTCTGTATTTCCCTGTCACAAGGAATGTGACAATGACCTCGTCCTTGGAATACTTCTGTTTCAGGCCTTCAAGTTCAGGAAGTTTAAAGCAGTATCAAAAAAGACAGTTGGCCTAGGGCCACCACCTAGGACTTATAGAAAAGCAGATTGCCAGGCTCTGGGCTGCACCAAAGGAATCAAAATCCTGGGAGTGGGGCCTGGGAAACTGCATGCAGCCCCAATTCTGATACGCAATAATGCTTAAGGCTTCTGGTTCAAAACGCACTAGTGAAAGCTCCCTAAACCCCCAACCACAAGGCTCATCCCTTCACTTTCTTAAAGAGGCCTCCTCAACCACCCTATTCAACACAGCAGCCTTGCTCCACCCAGCCCTCCCTGTCTCCTTCCCGTTTTATTTTTTTTCCCATAATACTTTCCATTCGCAATGCCAGCCATGCATTTTACTCGTTTATCTATCCTTACCCTACCCTCCCCTTCCCTTCCAACTCCACAACGGAGAGCCTGGTTGTTTTGTTCATTGCCATCTCCCAGAGCCTAGGCTGGTGCCTGGCACACAGTGGGCACTTGGCAAACGTTACTAGAGTGGTCTTTGCTGCATCCCATGCTCTCGTTTTACCTCAGAGGACCCCAAAAGGGAAAGTCAAAGAGACGAAAAAGATACCAGTTTGTGGAGGCTTATGTAATGATACGGCTGAAAAAACACTAATCTAGAAATTCTAAATGCTAAGTACCCACGACCTTTCAAGATAAGAAGGAAGCAGATGATTCCCTTGTCCGTCCAACCTTGGTCATTTTCCCAGCTAAATGGTTAACCTGTAGCTTCGGTTTTCAGTTCCTCACTTCAGCAGGGGCTGAGACATGGCTTAAGTCCAGGACTAGAGGGATGGCTTGAGCTTCCTGTCTGAGAGAGTCCGCCACAGGGGCCTCAGCATCGCTCTGCCCCCAGCTCCCAGCTCCAGCTCAGGCTGCATTGGTCTGCTCGCCTCTTGGCTGATGCCCTTACCCACCAAGACCAAGCTGGGTACCACCCTTGCTTGTCTCCAGAAAAAATGAGGGTGTGGTTCCAAGTATCTGGAGATGACGGGGGAGGCTGCTGTTTAACAAAAGAGACACATCATTATTTTCTTGCACCAGGATCATGTTTCATTTAGCTGACTTGGCCCCACATTTAAACAGCATCCCCCAGGCAAATAATACAATTAAGCAAATGGAGAGGAGATTTAGTAACAATAAATTCCACAGAACTGGTCATTCTTTTGCATGCAGTTTTAAAAGGAGCTAAGCATTTAGAAGGATCAATCATGCAGAATCTCATGAGTTCAAACATTATATGGAAACTGCTAGTAAAAACTGCTGGGAATTTGACAGCACACACACACACACTCACTCACTCACCCATGGGTTAGGCCTATACATTTTGTTTTTTTTACAACCCAGTAACAAAAAGACAATTACAAAAATAGACTTAGGATACATATGGAAGAATTCAGGCCAAAATGGAAAATGAACTACAGAAATTAAATCTATTTGAGAGTCAGGAAGGAAGAAGAGCCCTTAGGAGCAGAGTTAAGTGTTAGAGCAGGTAAAGTAATGCATTGCGAACCAAGAGATTTGAATCCAGCTTTACCTTGCAGATTCAGTGTAACCTTAGGCAAGATAAATAACTTTGTGAGCCTCTATTTCTCTACATGTAAAACAAGTTGTCTGAACCCCATGGTCACCATTTTTTTTTTTTTTTTTTGAGACAGAGTTTCGCTGTTGTTACCCAGGCTGGAGTGCAATGGCGCGATCTCGGCTCACCGCAACCTCCGCCTCCTGGGTTCAGGCAATTCTCCTGCCTCAGCCTCCTGAGTAGCTGGGATTACAGGCACACACCACCATGCCCAGCTAATGTTTTTTTTGTATTTTTAGTAGAGACGGGGTTTCACCATGTTGACCAGGATGGTCTCGATCTCTTGACCTCGTGATCCACCCGCCTCGGCCTCCCAAAGTGCTGGGATTACAGGCGTGAGCCACCGCGCTCGGCCGGTCACCATTTTTTTAACCATCTCTAACCACCATCTGTGTTGCTATTTATTATTTTCCTTTAAGTCAACTTTTCTTTATCTGAACATGGCTACATACTTGGTGGAAGGAAGTGGTTGTTTATTACACTATACTTAGAAAGGAAACTATCTCATTAATATAAAAGGAAAGCTGGAACCACTGGTCTTAAAATAGAAGGTAATGACAAAAGTAAGTGCTGGACTCCTGCTTTCATTCATGGCAACTAATTTGCTTTAGACTAACCCCTTTGCCAAGAACAACTTTAAAAGCTAGATAAAATACATAAAACAGAAAAACTAAAAACAAAGAACCTCTGTTGGAAGACATTCAGGAGATACTAAGGCAGATTGATTCAGAAACTGAGCATGGTTGATGGTTGTTTATGGCCAATGTCTTACATACCTGGGGTTGAGGAGTGAGATTCCTAAAAAAAAAAAAAAATGTAGTTACTAAAAATAATAATAATAAAAAGCAATTATCTGGGATGAGATCCAGTCCTGCTACTAACTAGCTGTGTGTCTTTAATCAACTCTGTCCCTGTTGAGGCGTGGCTTTCTGATGTGTTAAAGAAGGAACTGTCCAGATGAGGGATGGAAAATAGATTTCTTATTTAGAAGCCAAGTTTGATAAATCAGCAGCTATTAACTCAAGAATTGGATTGAAGAGGGCTCTGAGGTTGCATCGAAGTTCTTCAAGAAAGGATGCCACTATAGATTATTGCTTCCCAGGGATACAAAGAGAAAGGGAAGAATCCCGAAGAACCAAGGGCCAAGAGAGAAGTAAAGCACACTGCGATAAATCTAGTGTTTCACAGCATGTTTTCTCTAGGCAGCTTCTGATTTATAAACCTCATAAAATCCAGAAGCTCAAAAGTCAAGAGTCTGGTGATAACAAAAATTAAGGCTTTAGGTCCACGAAAGGGCATGGGTTGGGGGAAGACTGGTAAAGACTTCAGACTTCCAGTTGAGATCATGAATGGGCTACACATTAGAAGTGAGAGTGAGGCAGAAATAGCTCAACTCTTACAAAGACTAAAACCTTATTTTGAGCAAGCTCAAACCAAGATGAAACAAGGTGACCTACCAGTATCAAAACACACAACAGAAGCCAAGTAAATTTAATTTTCTCTGGGAGAAGATAACAGAATCCAGAGCTTCAAATTGGTTCTACAATTTATCATACATTTGTTCAGCATTTATCAAAAATTACCAAGCATACCAAGAGATATAACCAAATAACCAAAAACCAAGAAAAAGCCCCCAGGCCTGTATGTGATCCAGATATTGGAATTATCAGAGTGAAACTTGAAAATATCTATGATTAGTAAGTTCAAGAAAGTAGATGACATGATGGAGGATTTCATGAGAACTGTGATTTTTATAACAAGAAATCAAAACTCTGGAATTGAATATGCAATAACTAAAAATAAGAACTCAACAGTTGGGTTTATGGCATATTAGACAATACAGAAAAGAAGATCTGTAAAGCAGAAGATTGAGTATGAAAGGAAAAAATTATAGAAAATGCACAAAAAAGCATAAGAGAGATGTGGGACTCAGTGAAAAGTCTTAACCTGTATGTATTTTGAGATCCTGAATGAGAAAAAAGAGAGAATAGAGGAGATGCAATACTTGAATAGGTATTCACTGAAATGTTTTTTTCAAAACTGAGCAAAGACATCAAGCTAAACGTTCAAAAATCTTTACTACCTCAAATAGGATAAAGAAAACCTCAACGAGACGCATCATACTCAAACTACTTAAAAAACAAAGACAAATATACATGCAGCCAAAGAAAAGAAACATATTATCTTCAAAAGAACAAAAGTAATGATGGAAGCTGAGGTTTAAACAAAAATGATGGAAGCCAAGGAACAACAAAATGACATATTCAACGTGTTGAAAGCAAATGTTTGCCAACTTAGAACTCTATACTGAGTGAAAACATTCTTCAAAAATGTATGTGAAATAAAAACATTTTCAAACAAACAAAACTGAGAGAATTAATATCCAACAGACATGTTCTTCAAGAAATATTAGAGAATTCTTGGAGCAGAAGAAAAATTAGGTCCAATGGAAGCATGGAAATGCAGCCAAGAATAAAGATGGTAGAAAATGCAAATATTTGGGTAAAATTAGATAAATATTAGCTGCGCAAAACAATAATAATAACTTCTTATGCCATGTGAAAAATACATGCAACAATGACTTGAGAATTTGGAGCTGAAGTATCCTGAGGGCCTTATGTTGTTCATGAAGCAGCAAGAGGACCAATTTACATCATACTCTAATAAGATTGCATGTTTAATTGCTAGCATAATCACTAAAAGAACAAAAAAGAATGTTCTCTAGCAAGCTAAGAAAAGGACAAATGGGAATAATAAATTAATTAATTCAATGGCAGTCACGAAAGAAAGATAAAAGAAAATTGTGAGATAGTAGATTTAACTACCAAATGCTCTAATTCAAAGACAAGATGTCTAACTGGATTATTTTTTAAATATATATATATATGTGTATATATATATATATACACACATATATATGTGTATATA
>NW_022436963.1:6829277-6836923 GCF_009761245.1 Sapajus apella
CCATTTTTTTTTTTTTTGGATCTTAATATGTTAAATGACTGTAAAATGATACCACTTGTGTTGCCTGTTGGGAGGAGCATGGTGCAAGGGAGTTGGTTCTGACATCAGGAGCCTGAGTTTGACTCACAGTTTGGTCACCTACCAGCCATGAGACTATGGCAAGGTACTTAACTCCTCTGATCCTGTCTTCGCCGATGTAAAATGGGATGGTGATGCCTTTGTCACAGAGTTGCCAAGGGACTGCATTAGAGAAAGTAGGCAAGGTCCCTGGCACCTCACAGGCACCCTCTGAGTGTCTCCAGGCTGTTGTGCTTCTGGAGTGACCTGGCACTCATGGGATAATGCCCGCACATTGCTGCTGTTCTTCCCAGCACAACCTGCTAAGCTCCAGGCCCATATATGCCCCTGCCCACTGGACATCTTTATCCCAGATCCACTGTGTCTAAAACCAACATCCCAGTTTTCGTCTTGTTCATTGGCTCTGCCAGTTTGCCCAAATGAGAAACATAGAAGCTATTCAGGAGCTCTCTCTCTTCCTCCCCTACCCCAGTCCATCCTGCTTTTATAACTGTCCCTGGATTTGTTCCCTCCTTCACCTCCTCATTGCCTTGTCTTGATGACTGTAATAGCATCGTAACCTGCCTCCCTGACTCCAGTCTGGCATCCTTTCCCTGAGTCAGTCTATACCCCTACCAGAATGATCTCTGAAAATCAAATCTGGGCTTGAAGATTGCAGCTCAGAATCCTTTAATGAGGTCTTCTTACCTTTGGTAAAAATTTAAACTTTGCAGCAACCTAGACCTTGCCCTATCCCTTGTTTCTTAGCTTTCCCCAACGTGTACCCTGTACTTTATCCATGTGGAACAACTTTATGATTCCCACAGTGTCACACTTTTGAGCCTTTAATGTATTGTTTGATCTGCCAGCTTATTCTTTCAGTGAGTGACTCCCTACCTCTGTACAATTCTGGAAGGCCTGTGCATGGTGTCGCCTGTCCATAGGGGCCTTTCTCTCCCCCTCCAATGCACTGATGCTGGATTACATACTTTCCCTTGATGGTTCTTTGTCTGCCTTCATCCACCACACCTGTTGCATGGGCTGCATGATATTCTGATTTCTCCTGCACAGTCTCCATTCTCAATCTGAGCATCTGAAGGAGGATGGAGACTTTATCCCTTCATCCCAGGTCTATAAATGTCATGTTATGAATGAATCTACACCGTCCCTTCCCATAGACAACGTAGAAAGACCCAGGTCCCTGAAGAGTCGAGGTCTAATGATGCTTTAATATTTGTCACACCTTCAACCCGATGAAGTAGAGCAGTCATGCCATTATGGGAGTCACTGGGATGGAACCAGCTGCTTCAGAGCTGGGCTCTGGAGGCTGATGGACTTGGGTTTGCATTCCAGTTCCCCCTCTAAGCACTCCTGCATCTGGCTTCAGATTTGTTGCCCCTGACCTCCTTCTATCCTGCTGTGGAGAAGGAACTGCTGGTCAGAAACAGGAGCATCAGGTCCTCCTGACAGTTGCCTTTCTTAGGGAAAATCAGTAAATGTATGGGTTTGCATATCGAACATCTGAGAATTTTGTTAGCATGAGTCATCCTTGAGTTCAGTCAGTCCTGATGAGACCAGGTTGGTGAGGTGGGTGGGGATAGTTGGCCTCAGACACTTGGTGAATTCACAGAGGTAAAGTTGGCCCTATAAGATGACCTCTGGCAGCCAGACACCCAATCTCTTGTAGTGACAGCCTTTCTTTCTAATTCCTAAAGTTCGAGTTAGAAAAGTTCATTGCCACAATCTGCAAAATGAGTTCTGGAGCCTGAGGAAATCATGCAGCTTTCTTAAAGATTGAATGTCAACTGATCCTGCTTTGTAATACTTTTTCTGAAAGTGCAGCTGTCTCCACCCACTACTCCTTGTCTTAAAAGTTAGATGCAGGCTGGGTGCGGTGGCTCATGCCTGTAATACCAGCACTTTAGGAGGCCAAGGCGGGCGAATCACTTGAGGTCAGAAGTTCAAGACCAGTCTGGCCAACATGGTGAAACCCTGTCTCTGCTAAAAATACAAAAATTAGCTGGGCATGGTGGCACATGCCTGTAGTCCCAGCTACTTGGGTGGCTGAGACATGAGAATCTCTTGAACCCTGGAAGCGGAGTTTGCAGTGAGCTGATCACACCACTGAACTCCAGCAAGACTCCATCTAAAAGAAAAAGAAAAAGGTAAGAAAGCTATACACCATGGACACATTGATCAAAAGAAAGTATAGCTAAATAATAATATGCCAAGCAGACTTTAAGACAGGAAGCATAACTAGGGTGTTGATAACACTGAGAGAGTTAATTCTTTAGGAAGATGCAACAATTCTAAATGTATATGCCTAATAACAGAACTCAAAAATATACAAAACAAATGTTGATAGAAATATTAATAAAAGGTATAGTGCTCAAATACTACATATACTACAATCATAGTGGGAGATTACTCAATAGTGGGAGAATACTACAATCATAGTGGGAGATTTTGACATACTTTTTCAATAGCTGATGTAATACGCAGAGACAAGCTCAATAAGGATGTTGAAGGTATGAACGACATAAATAATAAACACGATTTGCACACACACACACTTGACCCACACTTGACAACTATATGATACATATTTTTTTCAACTACATATGGCACATTTATGACCCTTTGTTGGGCCATATCAAAACAAATATCAAAGAATTGAAATTGAAATCATACAGAATGTATATGCTTTTTCTTGCTGCTGTAACAAATTATCACAAACTTCATGTTTTAAAAAACACAAATTACTATCATACAGCTTTGTAGCTTAGAAGTCTGGCATGGAAAAAATGAAATTATGAAAATAATTCCATTTATAATAGCATAAAAAATAATTAAACAAATGTATCCAAGGAGCACAAAATTTGTACACAAAACACTACTAAACATTTCTAAAAGAAGAACATCAAAATAAATGTGAAGACATCTGTGTTTATGGACTGAAAGATTCAATACTGTTAAGATTACCATACTCCCCATGTTGATCTATAGATTAAATGTAATCCTTATAAAAATTCCAACTACCCTTTTTGCAGAAATGGACATGTTGATCCTAGAATTAAAGTATTTCAGGAGTCCAGTCCTTTGATTACAGGATTTGTTAAAATGGATAGGCATCTTTTGTATACCACCAATGATATCATGACCACCCCTCTCCATGTACAAGAGAAGCGAGCTCCATTCTAACGGGGTTCCCTGTCCTGCCTCACATCCAAGCTACCAGCAAAGCCACCAGGTTTTCTTTCAAAACATATCCCAAATCCAGCTGCTTCCCACTGTCTCCTGTCACCATCATCTCTCATCAGGCCTCCTAACTGCTCTCTCCACTTCCACCCTTGTCCCTCCATGTTTTCTCAACAGCAGCCAGAGTGATTCTGCCAAACCTTAAGTCAGATCTTAGCACTCCTCTGCTCAAAAACCCTCCCTACTTATGCAGAGCAAAAACCCAAACATATCCTTACCATGGCCCATACCAGGCCCTCCACGACTGGCAGCCCATGACTCCAGCTCACTCTTTAAAGCCATAGGGATTGCATAGATTATCTTCAACCATGATAAACCTGCTTCTACCTAAGGGCCTTTGTACTTGCTGTTTCTCCTGCTGGGATTTGCCACATTAGGTACCCCGGGCTCTCTCTTTTATTCAACTCAAATCTTAACTCAAGGCTCATCTTATTAATGAATCCTTCCCTCACCCTCTTACGCAAAATTGCACTTGCCCTTGACACTCCTCAGCCCTGTTCCCTGCTTAATCTTCTGCTTAGTATTCATCACCATCTAATACTCTATTTTTGTACTTACCTTAGTTAGACCTTCTTGCTCCCTGCACCCCACCTCTTCTTACTAGGAGATTTTCCAATAAGGAAAGCAGACTCTGGGACTTGAAATTCAAGAGAGTTTAGAAAATAACTTGAAAAGACACTAAAGCCCTTTCTGGCTTTACAGTGGGAACTGTGCCGGTTTGGGAATGGTCCACTTAGTAACAAAGCCCCTTTCATTCTCATCGGCCAGATAAAGCCAGGATGATAATCAAGCTGCCCATGGAAGGCTAGTGTTTATCCTTCAAACCTTGGCATTCTGTCCAATTCTCCCATTCCAATTCCGGAGGGCTCCCTGATTTACTGTGGGGCAGAGTGGATGGGGGAACTTTACTCTGTCACTCTCTTGGAGTGGAAGAGTACAGTTGTTCATTCAGCAAATATTTATCAACTGCTGTTTATGTGCTAGACAACACACCATATGCCAGAAACAGAAGAATCCCACACAGCCACTGCCCAAGGGAAGCTCACAGTCAGGAGAACAGACAGAAGAAGGGGCGGTCCTCTCAGCACCCCGATTAAACCTTCACAGCCATGATAGGCAACACCCAGCTGGATCCTGACAGCGGTCAGGTTGCTGCAGTCTTTTGTAGGAAATAAACTCTTCAAATTTGCAATCATTTAGTCTTCATTTTTAATTGACTGGCTTGAAGATTGTACCTATGGTATCGCTTTCACTGACATGTCCCTTAACTGAAAGAAAACAAGGTACAAGAACTTACACAGGAATCTTGGAACACCCATGGGGTGGGGAAGCCATGCCCAAGGCTACCAGGGTGAAAAGCAGGAAAAGGTTGAGAGCTTCTGTTAAAAAATGATCCCCTCAGTTATACCTGGTTTAAATTCACAGGGGGCCATGACAGTGGCAGCTATTGCTGCTGGGCACTGGTGTGTGTGGGTACTTGGATTAAGTTAGCTCATTTATGCCTTACTACAGTAAGAGGTGTAGGCATTTATTTGAGTTCACTTTTCAGATGCAGAAATTGGCACTGAGGTTTGTGCTAAATGTGGTACTAGAGTTACACGGGTAGTAAGAGGTGGATTTGGAATTTAAATCCAGACTTGTCTGACTTCAAAACCTTTGAATAAAATCCTGCTGGGATACCGCTTGGCAAATCCAGTTGGAAGTCTTCCGAATCAAACTTTTCTTTGAAGAGGGACTTGATATATTTATAAATCAATTTGATGCAACCAAGAACTAATTAAATGCAATAAGGTGTGTAAGGTGGGTAAGCCCAGGACCAGCTAACTGGTACTAAGTGCTAGATATTTAGTAAATTGTCATTACCATTTCATATCACATTTGCTTCCTATCTTTTCTCTCTCCTTCCTTTCTATTTTTCTTTTTGACTTAAACTAGCTACCATTTATTCTTACCTGGGCAGTTCTGATGAACTTGGCTGAGTTCAACTGATCTTAACTGGCTACACTTACTCCTGGGTCTGCAGTCAGAGGTAGGTTGGCTGGGGTCTGGCTGATCTAGGATGGCTTCAGTCATATATCTGGGGCTTGGCTAGGTTTCAACGAATGGCAAGCTAGCCCGACCTGTTCACATGGTGGCAGTAGTGTTTCAAGAGAGCAAGGCCTCTTGAGGTCTGGGCTCAGAATTGGCACTCTGATATGGTTTGGCTATGTCTGTGTCCCCACCCAAATCTCACCTTGCATTATAATAATCTTCATGGGTCAAGGGTGAGGCCAGGTGGAGATAACTGAATCATGGGGGCAGTATTCCCCATACTAGTCACATGGTAGTGAATAAGTCTCACGACATCTGATGGTTTTATAAAAGGGAGTTCCTCTGCACACACTTTCTTGCCTGCCACCATGTAAGACCTCATTTGCCTTCTACCATGATTGTGAGGCCTCTCCAGCCATGTGGAACTCTGAGTCAATTAAAACTCTTTCCTTTATAAATTACCCAGTCTTAGGTATGTCTTTTTCGGCAGCGTGAGAACAGACTAATACACACTCCATCACTTCTATTTCATCCCAGGAGCCAATAGAAGTCACAAAGCTAGCCCAGATTCAGGGAGAAGCAGGGAAACAGACACCTCCCTAATAATGGGCAGAGCTGAAAAACCACATTCCCAAAGATGAACCACATTTACTCTCTCTCAGAATCCTCCTAGCAGGCTAACAGAACCTTCAAAGGCAGCAGAGCCTCTTATACCCAGATGGATTCCCATACTGAAGTTCAATCTGCTACCTGTTGTTTAACGCCAACAGTTCTCTAATTTAGGTTGGATACGTTTGGTATGTTTTTGCTGTTGCTATTAAATAGGGATTCACAATATTCTTTCCTACTGGAGCTTCCTTTTGTTACCCTTTTATTTGGAAGTAGTCATATTAAATTATTTTGGGTCCAGTAGTTATGAACAAGTTTGGTAGTTGCTCTACCAAACAAGTAGCCCCCTCCAAGTTAAAAGTCCTTCACTAAAAGGACTCAACAGAGTTAGGTGAGGCCCACAGCTTCAGACCCACCATGAACCAGGCCAAAAACTACACCTTTTCTAACCTCGTCTGCTGCTCCCAGCCCATATGCACGCTCCTTCTGGGCCCGAGCTTCCAATGCCTTCATGTCACAGTGAGGTTGTACGTGCTGCCTACATGCTGTTACGTGCTGTTCCTGCTGCCTGACAGAAATGTCATACCCTCTCATCTCCACCGGATAACCCCCCACTGATCACTTACAATCCAGATTGTATCTCATTTTCATGCATGCAGTCATTCTAAAAATATTTACTGGCCTGCCAGGCCCAGGGATGCATGAGGATTGAAAATGAACCTGGGCCCTCTTCCCCTCTCCCTGCGGAGCCTACTGTCACTCTTATGTGAAACCATCCAGCTCCTAAGTCCTTGCTTCTGCTCTGTTTGTTCCTATAAGCTTAGATGTGTGTGTGTGTGTGTGTGCGCGTGCGTGCATGTAGATATATCTATATGTGTATATACATTTATATCTATACACACACACACACACACGTTCTTTTACAACACAGGCTACACTGGACTGTGATGATTTGGTCATGAATTTTTCTTTTCCATAAGTCTGAGTTCTTGACATTCAGGGTCACACCTCATTATTTCATTATTATATCATCCACTTCTTTCCTTATAGTAGAAACACAAATAAACATTTACTGACAAGATGAATGGATGTAAGAAGTAAAAAGTGCTCTTAGAGTTTAGCTCCATTACTTCACTAAGCAAATGAGAAAACCAAACGGGGGCTGAGGGGGGATTAAACTATTTATTGTCACTATATGACCTTTACACAGGACCAATGTGGTCCCCCAACTTCAGGTCCAAAAGGGGACATTTTTATATTTTAAACATTATTTCTGGTTTTAAGAAACTTTATTTAGCACTTTAAAAAACCTGTAATTTGGCAAAATGTGACACATCAAAAGTGATAAGAAATTGGTCTCTGAGCCAGAAAGATTTGTAATAAAATTCTGGCACTATTTGACCTTGGCCAAGCTGTTTCCATTCACCTCTAAGTCTCACTTCTTCTACCTATAAAATGGAGCTGCCCCAAAGTACCTACCTCAGACACGTTGGGAAGATATAAAATGATAATAGCACAGCAAGCACAGGGCTCTACACAAAGCTTAATATGTGCAAATTATTACTTTTATCATAATTATTTTGCTGTTAGTTTAAATGATACCTGAAGGTTCAGAGGTTCAAGTCTAACACTAAATATATTCAATAGGTTCCCACAATTATTGAATGTGTGTATTCATTGAAAAAAAAAAA